>NW_027524422.1:0-218821 GCF_052094955.1 Ictidomys tridecemlineatus
AGAGCAGAGTTTGGAGACTGGGGTGCAGAAGGACTTTTACAGAGAGAAGCATTAGGAGAATGCGTGGCAGAAGGATCTTACAGAGAACAGAGGTTAAAGACGGAGGTGCAGAATAACTTTTACCAAGAGTAGAGTGTGGATACTGGGGTGCAGAGGGAGTGTTACAGAGAGCAGAGTTTGGAAACTGCGGTGTATAAGGACCATTGCTGTGAGCAAAGATTGGAGCCTGAGGAGAAGAAAAATCGTTGCAGAGAGCAGATGTTGGAAAGAGGGGTGCAGAAGGACTGTTATAGAGAGCAGAGGTTGGAGACTGAGGTGCAGAAGGACTTGTAAAGAGAGCAGAATTTGGAGATGAGGTGCAGAAGAATCGTTACAGAGAGCAGATGTTGGAGACTGTGTGGCACAAGGACTTATACAGAGAACAGAGGTTGGAGACTGGGGTGCAGGAGGATCATTGCAGAGAGCAGAGTTTGGAAACTAAGGTGCAGAAGGATGGTTACACAGAGCATATTTTGGTTTCTGGGGAGTAAAAGGACTGCTGCAGAGAGAAGAGGTTAAAGACTGAGGTGCAAAAAAACTGATACAGAGAGCAGATGTTGGAGACTGGGGTGAAGAAGTACTGCAGCAGAGAGCAGAGGTTGGAGACTGGGGTGCAGAAGGACTGTTGCAGAGAGCAGAGTTTGGAGACTGCGGTGTAGAAGGACTGTTCTAGAGAACAGAGTGTGGAGACTGGGGTGCAGAAGAACCGTTGCAGAGAGCAGAGGTTGGAGACTTAGGTGCAGAAGGACTGTTACAGAGACCAGAAGTTGGAGACTGGGGTGCAGAAGGACTGTTGCACAGAGCAGAGGTTGGAGACTGAGGTTAAGAGAGATCCCTGCAGAGAGAAGAAGTTGGAGACTGGGGTGCAGAAGGCCTGTTAAAGAGAGCAGAGATTGGAGACTGGGGTGCAGAAGGCCTGTTACAGAGAGCAGAGTTGTAGACTGAGGTGCAGAAGGACTGTAAAAGATAGCAAAATTTCGTGACTTGGTTGCAGAAGGATATTACCGAGAGAATTTTATAGACTGAGGTTCAGAAGGACTGTTACAGAGAGCAAAGTTTTGAAACTCAGTTGAAGAAGAATTTTTACAGAGAGCCGAGTTTTCAGACTGAGGTGCAGAAGGACTGTTTCATAGAGCAGATGTTAGATCATGGGGTGCAGAAGGACTATTACAGAGAGCAGAGTATGGAGAGTGAAATGCAGAAGGATCGTTGCAGAGAGCACAGGTTGGAAACTGGGGTGCAGAAGGCCTGTTACAAAAAGCAGAGGTTGTAGACTGGGGTGCAGAAGGCTTATTACAGAGAGCAGTGTTTGGAGACTGGGGTGCAGAAGACTGTTACAGAGAGCAGCGTTTGGAGAATGGGTTGCAGAAGGATCTTACAGAGAGCTGAGGTTGGAGACTGAGGTGCAGAAGACTTTTACAGAGAGTAGAGGGTGGAGACTGGGGTGCAGAAGGAGTGCTTCAGAGAGCAGAGTTTGGAGATTGGGGTGCAGAAAACTGTTACTGAGAGCAGAGGTGGAGACAGGGGTTCAGAATGACTGTTTCAGAGAGCAGAGTTGGAGACTGAGTTGCAGGAGGACTGTTACAGAGAGCAAATTTTGGAAACTGGGATGTAGAAGGACCGTTGCAGAGAGCAGAGTTTGGAGCCTGGGGAGAAGAAGGATCGTTGCAGAGAGCAGATGTTGGAGACTTGGATTCAGAAGGACTATTAAAGAGAGCAGAGTTTGGAGAGTGAGGTGCAGAAAGATCATTTCTGAGAGCAGAGTTTTGAGACTGGGGTGCAGAAGGTCTGTTACAGATTGCAGAACTTGGAGACTGAGGTGCAGAATGACTTTTACACAGAGGAGAGATTGGAGACTGGGGTGTAAAAGGATTCTTACAGAGAGCAGAGAATGGAGACTTGGGTGCAGTCGGATCGTTGCAGAGAGCAGAGGTTGGAGAATGTGATGCAGACGGATTGCTACAGAGAGCAGAGATTTTAGACTGGGTTGAAGCAGGGCAGTTAAAGAGAGCACAGTTTGGAGACTTGGGTGCAGAAAAAATGTTGCAGAGCGGAGAGGTTGAAGACTGGGGTGCAGAAGTACTGTAGCAGAGAGCAGAGGTTGTAGCATTGGGTGCAGAAGTACTGTTACAGAGAGCAGTTGTTGGAGACTGGGATGCAGAAGGATCATTGCAGAGAGCAGAGGTTTGGAGACTGCGGTTTAGAAGGACTGTTGCAGAAAGCAGAGGTTGGAGACTGAGGTGCAGAAGAATCGTTGCAGAGAGAAGAGGTTGGAGATTGGGGAGCAGAATGCCTGTTACAGGGAGCAGAGTCTGGAGACTGGGGTGCAGAAAACCTGTAACAGAGCAGAGGTTGGAGATTGGGGTGCAGAAGGATTGTTACAGATAGCACAGTTTGGAGACTGGGGTGCAGAAAGATTGTTTCATATAGCAGAGGTTTCAGACTGAGGCTTAGAAGGACTGTTACAGAGAGCAGAGGTTGGAATCTGAGGTGCAGAAGGACTGTTACAGAAAGCAGAGGTTGGAAACTGGGGAGCAGAAGGACCGTTATAGAGTTTAGAATTTGGAGACTTTGGTGCAGAAGGATTGTTGTAGAGAGCAGATGTTGGAGGCTAGGGTGCAGAAGGACCATTACAGAGAGCAAAGGTTGGAGACTGAGGTGCAGAATGACTTTTACAGAGAGCAGAGGTTAGAGAAAGGGATGCAAAAGAATCTTACATAGAGCAGAGTCTGGAGACTGGTGTGCAGAAGGACTGTTGCAGAGAGCAGAGATTTGAGACTGAGGTTCAGAAGTATCGTTGCAGAGAAAAGATGTTGGAGTCTGGGGTGCAGAAAGACTTTTACAGAGAGCAGAGATTCGAGATTGCGGTGCAGAAGGACTGTTAAAGAGAGCAGAGGTGGGAGACTGAGGTGCAGAAGGATTGGTACAGAGAGAAGAGGTTTGAGACTAGTTGTAGAAGAACTGTTACAGAGTGCAGAGGTTGGAAACTGTAGTGCAGAAGGATCGTTTCAGAGAGCAGAGGTTGGGAACTGAGGTGCAGAAGGATCGTTGCAGAGATAAGAGGTTTGAGATTGAGGTGCAGAAGGATCGTTACACAGAGCAGAGGTTGGAGACTGGGGCCAGAAAAACAGTTACAGAGAGCACAGTTTGGAGACTGGGGTGCAGAAGAAATGTTGCAGTGAGCAGAGATTGGAGACTGCGGTGCAGAAGTACTGTAACAAAGAGCAGAGGGTGGAGACTTGGGTGCAGAAGGAATGTCACAGAGAACAGAGTTTGGAAACTGGGGTGCAGAAGGATGTTACAGAGAGCAGAGGCTGGAGCCTGGGGTCATAAGCACTGTTGCAGAGAACAGACGTTGGAGACTGGGGTGCAGAAGGATCGTTGCAGAGAACAGAAGTTGGAGACTGAGGTGCAGAAGGATCGCTACAGAGAGCAGAGTTTGGAGACCGGGGTGCAGTAAGATAGTTACAGAGTACAGGTTGGAGACTGGGTGCAGAAGAAATGTTGAAGAGAGCAGAGGTTGGAGACTGGGGTGCAGAAGGACTCTAGCAGAGAGAAGAGGTTGGAGACTGGGATATAGAAGGATTGTTGCAGAGAGCAGTTGTTGGAGACTGGTGTGTAGAAGGACTTTTGCAGAGAGCAGAGTTTTGAGACTGTGTTGCAGAAGTACTGTTGCGGAGAGCAGAGTTTGGAGACTGAGGTGCAGAAAGACTGTTACAGAGAGCAGAGGTTTTAGACTGGGGTGCAGAATTACTAACAAGGAAAGTAGAGTTTGGAGACTGGGGTGCAGAATGACTGTTACAGAGAGCAAAGTTTATAGTTCGGGGTGCAGAAGGGCTGCTGCAGACAACAGAGGTTGGATACTGGCGTGCAGGAGGGCCGTTGCAGGGAGATGAGGTTGGAGACTGAGGTGCAGAATAACTGTTACAGAGAGTAAAGTTTGGAGAATGGGGGGACGAAGGATCTTACAGAGAGCAGAGGTTGGAGACTGGGGTGCAGAAGGACTGTTGCAGAGAACAGAAGTTGGAGACTGAGGTGCAGAAAAATCGTTGCAGAGAGAAGAGTTTGGAGACTGGGGTTCAGAAGGCCTGTTACAGAGTGCAGACTTTGGAGACTCAGTTGCAGAAGACCTGTTACAGAGAGCAGATGTTTGAGACTGTGGTGCAGAAGGATTGTTGCAGAGAACAGAGGTTTCAGAGTGAGGCTTAGAAGGACTGTTACATAGAGCAGAGTTTTGAGTCTCAGGTCCAGAAGGACTGTTTCAGAAAGCAGAGGTTGGCAATTGGGGTGCAGAAGTACCGTTATAGAGAGAAGAGGTTGGAGACTGTGGTACAGAAGAACTGTTACAGAGAGCAGAGTTTGGAGACTGGGGTACAGAAGGACTGTTACAGAGAGCAGACGTTGGAGACCGAGGTGCAGAAGGATTGTTACAGAGAGCAGAGATTGGAGACTGGGGTGCAGAAGAACCATTACAGAAAGCAAAGGATTGAGACTGAGATGCAGAAGGACTTTTAGAGAGATCAGAGGTTGGAGACTGAGGTACAGAATGATCGTTGCAGAGAGAAGAGTTTGGAGACTGGGGTGCAGAAGTACTGTTACAGAAATCAGGGGTTGGCAATTCGGGAGCAGATGGTTTGTTACAAATAGAAGAGGTTGGAGACTGCGATACAAAAGGACTTTTACATAGAGCAGAGTTTGGAGACTGGATAGAAGAAGGATCGTTGCAGAGAGCAGATGTTGGAGACTGGGGTGCAGACAGACTGTTACAGAGAGCAAAGGTTGGAGACTGGGGTGCAAAAGAAATGTTGCAAAAAGCAGAGTTTGGAGACTTGGGTGCAGAAGGACTGATAAAGAGAGCAGAGTTTGGAGACTGGGGTGCAGAGGGACCGTTACAGATTGCAGAGGTTGGATACTGAGGTGCAGAAGAACTTTTAAAGAGAGGAGAGTTTTGAGACAGGGGTGTCAAAGGATTTTTACAGAGAGCAAAGGATGGAGACTGGGGTGCAGAAGGAGTGTTTCAGAGAGAAGAGTTTGTAGATTGCGGTTCTGAAGAACTGTTACAGAAAGCAGAGTTTGGAGACTGTGGTGAAGAAGGCCTGTTACAGAGAGCAGAGTTTGGACATGAGGTGCAAAAGGATCGTTACACAGAGCACAGTTTGGACTCTGATGTGCAGAAGGACTGTTACAGTGAGCAGAGCTTGGAGACTGGGGTACAGAAGTACTGTTGCAGATAGCAGAGATTGGAGACTGGAATGCAGAAGGATCGTTGCAGAGAGCAGAGGTTTAAAACCAGGGTGCAGTAAGATAGTTTCAGAGAGCACAGGTTGGAGACTGGGGTGCAGAAGGACTGTAGCATAGAGCAGAGGTTGGAGTCTGGGGTGCAGAAGGACTGTTGCAGAGAGCAGACGTTGGAGACTGGGATGCAGAAAAATTGTTGCAGAGATCAGAAGTTGGATACTGGGGTATAATAAGTCGTTTGAAGAGAGCAGAGTTTTGAGACTGGGGTGCAGACGGACTGTTGCAGAGAGCAGAGGTTTGAGACTGAGGTTAAAAAGAACTGTTACGGAGAACAGAGGTATTTGACTGTGGTACATAATAACTAATACGGAAAGTAGAGTTTGGTGACTGGGATGCAGAAGGACTGATACAGAGAGTAGATTTTGTAGCCTGGGGTGCAGAAGGACAGCTGCAGAGAACAGAGGTTGGATACTGGGGTGCACAAGGGCCGTTTCAGTGAGATGAGGTTGGATACTGTGGTGCAGAATGACTGTTACACAGAGCAAAGTTTGGAGAACGGTGTGCAGAAAGATCTTATAGAGACCAGACTTTGGAGACTGGGATGCAGAAGGATCGTTGCAAAGAGGAGAGGTTGGAGACTGGGTTGCAGAAGGTCTGTTACAGAGAGCAGAGTTTGGAGACTGGGTTGCAGAAAACCTGTAACAGAAAGCAGACTTTGGAGACTTGGGTGCAGAAGGATTGTTACAGATAGCACAGTTTGGAGACTGGGGTTTAGAAGAATTGTTGGAGAGAGCAGAAATTTTAGATTGAGGCTTAGAAGAACTGTTACAGAGAGCAGAGGTTGGAAATTGGGGTGCAGAAGGACCGTTATAGAGAGAATAGTTTCAAGATTGCCATATAGATGGACTGTTACAGAGAGCAGAGTTTGGAGACTGGGGTGCAGAAGGACCGATGCAGAGAGCAGATGTGGGAGACTGGGATGCAGAAGGATCGTTGCAGAGAGCAGAGGTTGGAGACTTAGCTGAAGAAGGATCGCTATAGAGAGAAGAGTTTGATGACCGGGGTTCAGTAGGATAGTTTCACAGAGCACAGGTTGGAGACTGGGGTGCTGACGAAATGTTGCAGAGAGCAGAGGTTGGAGACTGGGGTGCTGAAGGACTGTAGCTGAGAGCTGAGGTTAGAGACTGGGGTGTAAGAGGACTGTTGCAGAGAGCAGACGTTAAAGACTGGGATGCAGAAGGATCGTTGCAGAGAGCAGATGTTGGATACTGGTGTATAATAAGACGTTTGCAGAGAGCAGAGGTTGGAGACTGGGTAGAAGTAGGATCGTTGCAGAGAGCAGATGTGGGAGACTCGGGTGCAGAAGGTCTGTTACAGAAAGCAGTGTTTGCAGACTTAAGTGCAGAAGACTCTTACAGAGAGCAGCGTTTGGAGAATGGGTTGAAGAAGGATCTTACAGAGAGAAGAGGTTAGAGACTTAGGTTCAGAAGGACTTTTACAGAAAGTAGAGGGTGGAGACTGGGGTGCAGAAGAAGTGTTACATAGAGCAGAGTTTGGAGAACGGGGTGCAGAAGGATCTTACAGACAGCAGACGTTGGAGACTGGGATGCAGAAAGATCGATGCAGAGAGCAGAGGTTGGATACTGGGGTGTAGAAGGACTTTTGCAGAGACAAGAGGTTGGAGATGGGGTGCAGAAGGCCTGTTACAGAGAGCAGAGTTTAGAGACTGGGTTGCAGAAATCCTGTTACAGAGAGCAGATGTTGGAGACAGGGGTGCAGAAGGATTGTTACAGATAGCACAATTTGGAGACTGTTGTTTAGAAGGATTGTTGCAGAGAGCAGAAGTTTCAGACTGAGGCATAGAAGGACTGTTACAGAGAGCAGAGGTTGGAAATTGGGGTGCAGAAGGTCCGTTATAGAGAGAAGAGGTTGAGACTGCCGTACAGAATGACTGTTACAGAGAGCAGATGTGGGAGACTGGGTGCAGAAGGACTATTACAGAGAGCAGATGTTGGAGACAGAGGTGCGGAAGAATTGTAACAGAGAGCAGAGATTGGAGACTGGGGTGCAGAAGGACAATTACAGAGAAAAAAGGACGGAGACTGAGGTGCAGAAGGACTTTTACCGATAGCAGAGTTTTGAGACCGAGGTGTAGAATGATCGTTGCAGAGAGAAGAATTTGGAGATTAAAGTGCAGAAGGACTGTTACAGAAAGCAGAGGTTGGCAATTGGGGAGCAGATGAACTGTTACAAAGAGAAGAGGTTGGAGACTGCGATACAAAAGGACTTTTACAGAGAGCAGAGTTTGGAGACTGGGTAGAAGAAGGATCTTGCAAGAGCAGATGTTGGAGACTGGGGTGCAGAAGGCCTGTTACAGAGAGCAGAGTTTGGAGACTGGGGTGCAGAAGACTCTTACAGAGAGCAGCGTTTGGAGAATGGCTTGCAGAAGGATCTTACAGAGAGCAGAAGTTGGAGATTGAGGTGCAGAAGGACTTTTATAGAGAGTAGATGGTGGAGACTGGGTTGCAGAAGAAGTGTTACAGAGAGAAGAGTTTGGAGATTGGGGTGCACAAAAACTGTTTCTGAGAAACGAGGTTGGAGACAGGGGTGCAAGAGGACTGTTTCAGAGAGCAGAGTTTCCAGACTGAGGTGCAGAAAGACTGCTACAGAGAGAAGATTTTGGAAACTGGGATTTAGAAGAACCCTTGCAGAGAGCAGAGGTGGAGCCTGGGGAGAAGAAGGATCATTGCAGAGAGCAGATGTTGGAGACTGGGGTGCATAAGGACTATTAAAGAGAGCAGAGGTTAAAGTTTGAAGTTCAGAAAGATCATTTCTGAGTGCAGAGGTTTGAGACTGGGGTTCAGAAGGATTGTTACAGATTGCAGAACTTAAAGACTGAGGTGCAGAAGGACTTTTACAAATGGAGACGTTGGAGACTGGGGTGCAAAAGGATTCTTACAGAGAGCAGAGGATTGTGACTGGTGTACAGAAGGATCATTGCAGAGAGCAGAGGTTAGAAAATGAGGTGCAGAAGGATCGCTACAGAGAGCAAATTTGGAGAATGGGGTGCAGCAGGACAGTAACATAGAGCACAGGTTGGAGACTTGAGTGCAGAAGAAATGCTGCAGAGAGCAGAGGTTGGAGACTGGGGTGCAGAAGTACTTAAGCAGAGAGCAGAGGTTCTAGACTGGGGTGCAGAAGGACTGTTGCAGAGAGCTGTTGTTGGTGACTGGGATGCAGAAGGATCATTGCAGAGAGCAGAGGTTGGAGACTGCGGTTTAGAAGGACTGTTGCAGAGAGTAGTTGTTGGAGACTGAGGTGCAGTAGGACCGTTACAGATTGCAGAGTTTTAATACTGAGGTGCAGAAGGACTTTTACAGAGAGGAGAGGTTTGAGTAAGGGGTGTCAAAGGATTCTTACAGAGAGCAGAGGATGGAGACTAGGGTGCAGAAGGAGTGTTACAGAGAGCAGAGTTTGGAGATTGGGGTTCAGAAGAACTGTTACAGAAAGCAGAGTTTGGAGACAGTGGTGCAGAAGACGTGTTACAGAGAGCAGAGTTTGGACACGAGGTGCAGAAGAATCGTTACAAAGAGCAGAAGTTGGACACTGATGTGCAGAAAGACTGTTACACAGAGCAGAGCTTGAAGACTGGGGTGCAGAAGGACTGTTGCACAGAGCAGAGGTTGGAGACTTAAGTGCAGAAAAATGTCTACAGAGAGCAGAGTTTTGAGACCGGGGTGCATTAGGATAGTTTCAGAGAGCACATGTTGGAGACTGGGGTGCAGAAGAAATGTTGAAGAGAGCAGAGGTTGGAGACTGGGGTGCACAAGGACTATAGCAGAGAGCAGAGGTTGGAGACTCAGGTGCAGAAGGATCGCTACAGAGAGCAGAGTTTGGAGACTGGGGTGCAGTTGGATAGTTTTAGAGAGCACATGTTGGAGATTAGGGAACAGAAGAAATGTTGCAGAGAGCAGAGTTTGGAGACTGGGTTTCAGAAGGACTGTAGCAGAGAGCAGAGTTTGGAGACTAGGGTGCAGAAGACTCTTACAGAGAGCAGCGTTTGGAGAATGGGTTACAGAAGGATCTTAGAGAGAGCAGAGGTTGGAGACTGAGGTGCAGAAGGACTGTTTCAGAGAGCAGACTTTGGAGAGTTAAGTGCAGAAAAATGTCTACAGAGAGCAGAGTTTTGAGACTGGGGTGCATTAGGATAGTTTCAGAGAGCAGATGTTGGAGACTGGGGTGCAGAAGAAATGTTGAAGAGAGCAGAGGTTGGAGACTGGGGTGCACAAGGACTATAGCAGAGCACAGAGGTTGGAGACTCAGGTGCAGAAGGATTGCTACAGAGAGCAGAGTTTGGAGACTGGGGTGCAGTTTGATAGTTTTAGAGAGCACATGTTGGAGACTGGGGTGCAGAAGAAATGTTGCAGAGAGCAGAGGTTGGAGACTGGGGTTCAGAAGGACTGTAGCAGAGAGCAGAGTTTGGAGACTAGGGTGCAGAAGACTCTTACAGAGAGCAGCGTTTGGAGAATGGGTTACAGAAGGATCTTAGAGAGAGCAGAGGTTGGAGACTGAGGTGCAGAAGGACTGTTTCAGAGAGCAGAGTTTGGAGACTGAGGTGCACAAGGACTGTTACAGAGAGCATATTTTGGAAACTGTGATGTGGAAGGACCATTGCAGAGAGCAGAGGTTGGAGACTGGGGATAAGAAGGATCCTTGAAGAGAGCAGATGTTGGACACTGGGTGCATAAGGACTATTAAAGACAGCATAGGTTAGAGACTAAGGTTCAAAAAAATCATTTATGAGTGCAGTGGTTTTAGACTGGGGTGCAGAAGGACTGTTACAGATTGCAGAACTTGGAGACTTTAGTTTAGAAGGACATTTACAGAGAGGAGAGGTTGAAGACTGGGGTGCAAAAGGATTCTTACAGAGAGTAGAGGATTGAGACTGGGGTGCAGAAGGATCACTGCAGATAGCAGAGGTTGGAGAATGAGGTGCAGATGGATCGCTACAGAGAGAAGAGGTTGGAGACTGGGGTGCAGCAGGGCAGTTACAGAGAGCACAGGTTGGATACTTGGGTGCAGAAGAGATGTTGCAGAGAGCAGAGGTTGAAGATTGGCGTGCAGAAGGACTGTAGCAGAGAGCAGAGGTTTGAGACTGGGGTGTAGAAGGACTGTTGCAGAGAGCAGACATTGGAGACTGGGATTCAGAAGGATCGTTGCAGAGAGAAGATGTTGGAGACTGGTGTGTATAAAAATTTTAGCAGAGAGCAGAGTTTGGAGACTGGGTTGCAGAAGGAATGTGGCAGAGAGCAGAGGTTGGAGACTGAGGTTCAGAAGGACTGTTACAGAGAGCAGAGGTTTTAGACTGGTGTGCAGAATAACTGATATGGAAAGTAGAGTTTGGAGCCTGGGGTGCAGATGGACTGTTACAGAGAGCAGAGTTTGTAGCCTGGGGTGCAGAATGACAGCTTCAGAAAAGAGAGGTTGGATACTGGGGTTCAGAATGGCCATTGCAGACTGATGAGGTTAGAGACTGAGGTGCAGAATGACTGTTACAGAGAGCAAAGTTTGTAAAACGGGGTGCAGAAGGATCTTACAGAGAGCAGAGTTTGGAGACTGGGGTGCAGAAGGCCTTTTACAGAAAGCACACTTTGGTGACTAAGTTGCAGAAGACCTGTTACAAAGAGCAGATGTTGGAGACTGGGGTGCAAAAGGATTGTTACACATAGCACAGTTTGGAGACTGGGGTTTAGAAGGATTGTTGCCGACAGCAGAGGTTTCAGACTGAGGTTTAGAAGGTCTGTTACAGAGAGCAAAGGTTGGAGTCTGAGGTGCAGAAGAACTGTTTTAGAAAGCAGATGTTGGCAATTGGGGTGCAGAATGACCGTTATAGAGAGTAGAGTTTGGAGACTGCCGTATAGAAGGACTGTTACAGAGAGCAGAGTTTGGAGACTGGGGTGCAAAAAGACTGTTACAGAGAGCAGACGTTGGACATAGAGGTAAAGACGGATTGTTACAGAGAGCAGAGATTGGATACTGGGGTTCAGAAGGACCATTAAAGAGAGCAAAGAATGGAGACTGAGATGCAGAATGACTGTTACAGAGAGCAAAGTTTCTAAAACGGGGTGCAGAAGGATCTTACAGAGAGCAGAGGTTGGAGACTGGGATGCAGAAGGACTGTTGCAGAGAGCAGAGTTTGGAGACTGGGGTGCAGAAGGCCTTTTACAGAAAGCACACTTTGGTGACTGAGATGCAGAAGACCTGTTACAGAGAGCAGATGTTGGAGACTGGGGTGCAAAAGATTGTTACACATAGCACAGTTTGGAGACTGGGGTTTAGAAGGATTGTTGCCGACAGCAGAGGTTTCAGACTGAGGCTTAGAAGGTCTGTTACAGAGAGCAAAGGTTGGATTCTGAGGTGCAGAAGAACTGTTTTAGAAAGCAGATGTTGGCAATTGGGGTGCAGAATGACCGTTATAGAGAGTAGAGTTTGGAGACTGCCGTATAGAAGGACTCTTACAGAGAGCAGAGTTTGGAGACTGGGGTGCAAAAAGACTGTTACAGAGAGCAGACTTTGGACATAGAGGTAAAGACGGATTGTTACAGAGAGCAGAGATTGGATACTGGGGTTCAGAAGGACCATTAAAGAGAGCAAAGAATGGAGACTGAGGTGCAGAAGGACTTTTACAGAGAGCAGAGTTAGGAGACTGAGGTGCAGAAGGATCGTTGCAGAGAGAAGAGTTTGGAGACTGAAGTGCAGAAGGACTGTTACAGAAAGCAGAGGTTGGCAATTTGGGAGCAGATGGACCGTTACAAAAAGAAGAGGTTGGAGACTGGGGTGTAGAAGGAGTGTTGCAGAGAGCAGAGTTTGGAGACTTGGGTTCAGAAAGACTGTTGAAGAGAGCAGAATTTGGAGACTGGTGTGCAGAAGGTCTGTTGCAGATAGCAGAGTTTGAAAACTGTGGTGAAGAAGGACTGTTGCAGGGAGCAGGTGTTAGAGGCATGGGTGCAGAAAGACTTTTGCAGAGAGTAGAATTTGGAGACTGAGGTTCAGAAGACTGTTGCAGATAGCAGAGGTTGGAGACTGGGGTGCAGAAGGACTGGTACAGAAATAAGAGGTTGGGGACTGAGGTGCAGAAGGACCATTACAGACAGCAGTGTTTGGAGACTGCAATACAGGAGGACTGTTTCAGAGAGCAGAGGTTGGAGACTGGAGTGGAGAAGAACTGTTTCAGAGTGAAGATGGAAACTGGTGTGCAGAAGAACTGTTGCAGAGAGTAGAGTTAGGAGACTGAGATGCAGAAAGACTGTTAAAGAGAGCAGAGTTTGGAGACTGGGGTGCAGAAGGACTGATGCAGAGAGCAGAGTTTGGAGACTGGGGTGCAGAGGCTATTACAGAGAGCAGAGGTTGGAGACTGTGTACAGAAGGGCTATTACAGAGAGCAGAGTTTGGAGACTGGGTTGCAGAAGAATATTACGTAGAGCAGAGTTTGGAGACTGCGGTGCAGAAGGATTGTTACAGAGAGCAGAGGTTGGCGATTGGGGTGCAGTAGAATTATTGCAGAGAGCAGAGGTTGGAGACTAGTGTGCAGAAGGATCGTTGCAAAGCGCAGAGGTTGGAGACTTGGGTGCAGAAAGATGGTTGCAGAGAGCAGATGTTGGAGACTGGGATGCAGAAGGATGGTTGAAGAGAGCAGAGATTGGAAACTGGGTTTCAGAGGGACTGTTACTCAGAGCAGAAGTTGAAGACTGGAGTGTAGAAGGACTTTTGCAGAAAGCAGAGTTTGGAGACTGTGGTGCAGAAGAACTGTTGCAGATAGCAGAGGTTGGAAACTGGGGTGAAGAAGGACTGTTGCAGGGAGCAGGTGTTGGAGACATGGGTGCAGAAGGACTTTTGCAGAGAGTAGAATTTGGAGACTGAGGTTCAGAAGGACTGTTGAAAATAGCAGAGGTTGGAGACTGGGTACAGAAGGGCTGTTACAGAGAGCAGAGTGTAAAGACTGGGTTGCATAAGAATATTACGTAGAGCAGAGTTTGAAGACTGTGGGGAAGAAAAATTGTTACAGAGAGCAGAGGTTGGCGACTGGGGTTCAGTAGGATTATTGCAGAGAGCAGAGGTTGAAGACTGGTGTGCAGAAAAATTGTTGCAGAGAGCAGAGGTTTGAGACTTGGGTGCAGAAGGACGGTTGCAGAGAGCAGATGTTGGAGACTGGGATGCAGAAGGATTGTTGCAGAGAGCAGAGATTTGAAACTAGTTTGCAGAAGGACTTCTACACAGAGCAGAAGTTGAAGACTGGAGTGTAGAAGGACGTTTTCAGAGAGCAGAGTTTTGAGACTTAGGTGCAGAAGGACTTTTATAGAGTGCAGAGGTTATAGACTGAGATGCAAAAGGACTGTTACAGAGCGCAGAGGTTGGAGACTGGGGTGGAGAAAGACTTATTCAAATAGCAGAGTTTGGAGACTGGGGTACAGAAGGCTGTTACAGAGAGCAGAGTTTGGAAACTGGGTACAGAAGGGCTGTTACAGAGAGCAGAGTTTGGAGACTGGTGTGCAGAAGGATGGTTGCAGAGAGAAGATGTTGGAGACTGGGATGCAGAAGGATTGTTACAGAGAGCAGAGGTTGTCGACTGGGGTGCAGTAGGATTATTGCAGAGAGCAGACGTTGGAGACTGGTGTGCAGAAGGATCGTTGCAGAGAGCAGAGATTGTAGACTTGGGTGCAGAAGAACGGTTGCAGAGAGCAGATGTTGTAGGCTGGAATGCAGAAGGATCGTTGCAGAGAGCAGAGATTGGAAACTGGGTTGCAAAAGGACTGTTACACAGAGCAGAGGTTGAAGACTGGAGTGTAGAAGGACTGTTGAAAAGGGCAAAGGTTGTAGACTGGGGTGCAAAAGGACTGTTATAGATAGCAGATGTTAAAGACTGAGATGCAGAAGGACTGTTACAGAGAGCAGAGGTTGGAGACTTGGGTGCAGAAGGACTCATACAGAAAGCAGAGGTTGGAGTTATGGGTCCAGAATGAACCTTACAGAGAGCAGAGTTTGGAGACCAGGGTACAGACGGACTGTTTCCGAGTGAAGAGGTCTGAGAATTGGATGCACAAAGACTGTTTCAGAGAGTAGATGTCAAAGACTGGGATGCAGTAGAACTTTTGCAGAGAGCTGAAGTTGGAGACTGGGGTACAGAAGGATTGTTGCAGGAAGCAGAGGTTGGAGACTGGGGTGAAAAAGAATTGATACAGAGATCAGAGTTTGGTGATTGGGGTGCAGAAGGATCTTACAGAGAGCAGAGGTTAAAGAGTGGGGTGCAGAGAAACTGTTGCACAGAGCAGAGGTTGGAGAGTTGGGTGCAGAAGCACTGTTTCAGAGAGCAGAGATTGGAGACTGGGTGGCAGAAGGATCTTACATAGAAAAGAGGTTGGAGACTGAGGCGCAGAAGAAATGTTGCCGAGATCAATGGTTGGAGACTGGGGTGCAGAAAAATTTTTGCAGGGATCAGAGGTTGGAGACTGACATGCTGAAGGACTCTTGCAGAAAACAAAGGTTGGAGAATGGGGTGCAGAAGGACCGTTGCAGAGAGCAAATGTTGGAGACTGAGGTGCAGAAGGATTGTTCAGTGAGCAGACGTTGCAGACTTGGGTGAAGAAGGACTGTTATGGAGATCAGAGTTAAGACACTGGTTTCAGAAAGATCTTTCAGAGACAAGAGTTTGGAGACTGCGGTGTAGACGAACTGTTGCACAGAGCAGAGGTTTGAGACTGGGGTGCAGAAGGACTTTTACAGTGAGAAGAGTTTGGAGACTGGGTTGCACAAAGATCTTACATAAAGCAGAGGTTGGAGGCTGAGGTGCAGGAGAAACGATACCCAGAGCAGAGGTTGGAGACTGGGGTGCAGAATGACTGTTGCCGAGAACAGATGTTGGAGATTGTCATGCACAAGGACCGTTGCAGAGAGCAGAGGTTGGAGACTGGGGTAAAAAAGGAATGTTACAGAGAGCAGAGTTAGAAGACAGGGTGTAGAAGGATCTTACAGAGAACAGATGATGGAGACTGGGGTGCAGAACGACTGTTACAGAGAGAAGAGGTTGGAGACTGAGTTGCAGAATAATTGTTTCAGAAAGCAGAATTTAGAGACTGTGGTGCAGAAGAATCCTTGCAGAGAGAAGAGTTTTCAGACTGATGTCAGAAGGACTGTTGCAGAGAGCAGAGGTTTGAGACTGGGGTGCAAAAAGAACGTTGCAGAGAACAGAGGCTATAGACTCGGGTACAGTAGGACTTTTGCAGAGGTCAGTGTTTGGGAACTGAGGTGCAGAAGGATTGTTACAGAGAACAGAAGTTGAATACTGGGGTGCAGAAGGACTGTTTCAGAGAAAAAAGGTTGCAAACTGGGATTTAGAAAGACTGTTACAGAGAGCAGAGGTTGGAGACTGGGGCGCAGAATTACTGTTACAGAGAGCAGAGTTTGAAGACATGGTTGCAAAAGAATCTTACAGAGAGCAGAGGTTGGAGACTGAGGTGGAACAGGACTGTTACAGAGAGCAGAGTTTGGAGACTGGGGTTCAGAAGGATCGTGGCAGAGAACCAAGTTTTCAGACTGAGGTGCAGAAGGACTGTTGGAGATTACAGATGTTGAAGACTGGGGTGCAGAAGGATCTTTGTAGAGATCAGAGGTTTGAGACTGGGGTGCAGAAGGACTGTTACAGAGAACAGAGGTTAAAGACTGTGGTGCAGAAGGACTGATATAGAGAGCAGAGTTTAGTGAAGGGATGCAGAATGACTGTTACAGAGGGCAGAGTTTAAAGACTGGGTTGCAGAAGGATCGTACAAAGAGCAGAGGTGGGAGACTGAGGTGCAGAAGGACTGTTACAGAGAGCAGAGGTTGGAGACTGAGGTGCAGAAGGACCATTGCAGAGAGACGAGTTGGAGACAGAGGTTAAAAAGGATTGTTACAGAGACTAGAGTTTGGAATCTGTGGTTCAGAAGTACTGTTGCAGATAGCAGAGTTTGGATAATGGGGTTCAGAAGGACTGTTGCAGCGATCAGGTGTTGGAGACTTCGGTGCAGAAGGACTGTTGCAGAGAGCATAATTTGGAGACTGAGTTGCAGAAGGACTGTTACAGAGAGCAGATGTTGGAGACTGGTGTTCAGAAAGACTGATACAGAAAGCAGAGGTTAGAGACTGGGATGCAGAAGGACCGTTGCAGAGAGCACAGTTAAGAGACTGCAATAAAGGAGGACTGTTATAGAGAGCAGAGGTGGAAGAATGGTTTAGAGAAGAACTGTTTCAGAGTGCAGATGTTAGAGACTGGGGTGCAGAAGGACCATTATGGAGAGCAGAGGTTGGAGACTGCAGTACAGAAAGACTGTTACAGGGAGCAGAGGTTGGAGACTGGGGAGTAGAAGGACTGATGCAGAGAACAGATGTTGGAGACTGAGTTGCAGCAGGACTGTTGAAGAAAGTAGAGGTTGTAGACTGGTTTGGAGAAGGACTGTTTCAGAGAGCAGATGTTGGAGACTGGGGTGCATAAGGATCTTTGCAGAGAACAGATGTTGGAGACAGGGGTGAAGAAGGACGGTTGCAGAGAGCAGTTGTTGGATTCTGAGGTGCAGAAAAACAGTTACAGAGAACAGAGGTTGGAGACTGGAGACTGAGGTGCAGAAGGATCGTGGAAGAGAGCAGAAGTTGGACACTAAGTTGCAGAAGAATCATTGAAGAGAACAGAGGTGGAGACTGGGCTGCAGAAGGATCGTTACAGAGAGAAGAGGTAGGAGACTGCGGTGCAGAAGGACTATTACAGAGAGCACAGTTTGGAGACTGGGGTGCAGAAGGAATGTTGCAGAAAGCAGAGGTTGGAGACTGGGGTGTTGAAGGACTGTTGCAGAGAGCAGAGGTTGGAGACTGAGATGCAGAAAAACTGTTACACAGAGCAGACGTTGGAGACTGGGGTGAAGAATTATGATACAGAAAGCAGAGGTGTGAGACTGGGGTGTAGAAGGACCATTACAGAGAGAAGAGAATGCAGACTGGCGTGCAGAAGAAGTGTTTCAGAGAGCAAAATTTGGAGACTAAGGTGCATAAGACCTGCTAAAGAGAAGAATGGTTTGAGACTGGGTTGCAGAACGACTATTATAGAGAGCACAGTTTTGAGACTGGGTTGCAGAAGGATCTTAAAGAGAGGAATTTTTGGTGACTGGTGCAGGACGAATGTTATAGAGTGCAGTGATTGGAGACTGGGGTGCAGCAGGATAGTGCAGAGAACAGAGGTTTCAGACTGAGGTGCAGATGGACTGTAAAAGAGAGCAGAGGTTGGAGACTGAAGTGCAGCAGGACTCTTACATAGAGCAGAGTTTGGTGACTGAGGTGCAGAAAGACTGTTACAGAAAGCAGAGGTTGGAAATTTGGGTACAGTGGGACCGTTACAGAGAGCAGAGGTTGGAGACTGGGGTGAAGAAGGACTGTTGCAGAGAGAAGAATTTGGAGACTGAGGTGCAGAAGGACTGTTACAGAAAGCAGAGGTTGGAAACTGGGGTAAAGATGGCGTGTTACGGAGAGCAGAGTGTAAAGAAGGGCTCCAGAAGGACTGTTAAAAATCACAGAGTTTGGAGACTGGGTTGAAGAAGGATCTAACAGAGACTAGATGTTTGGGACCCAGGTGCAGAAAGACTGTTACAGAGAGTAGAGGTTGGAGACTGAGGTGCAAAACGATCGTAGCAGAGAACAGCGTTTTAAGACTGAGGTGCAGAAGGACTGGTGCAGAGACCACAGATTGGAGACTGGGGTGCAGAAAGCTTGTTATAGAGAATAGACATTGTAGACTGGGGTCCAGAAGGCCTACTACGGATAGGGGAGTTGGGAGAAGTGGTGCAGAAGGACTGTTAAAGAGGGCAGAGTTGGGAGACTTGGTTGCAGAAGGATCTTAGAGAGAGCAGACGTTGGAGACTGAGGTGAAGAATGATCATTGCAGAGAGAAGAGTTTTGAGACTGGGGTGCAGAAGGCCTGTTAAAGAGAGCAGAGCTTGAAGACTGGAGTGCAGAAGGAGTGTTATAGAGAGCAGAGTTAGGAGACTGGGTGGCAGAAGTATCTTACAAAGAACAGAGTTTGGAGACTGAGGTGAAGGAGGATTGTTACAGAGAGCAGTGGATGGAGACTGGGGTTCTGATGGATAGGGCAGAGAGAAGAGGTTTCAGGCTGAGGTGTACATTGACAGTTACAGAGAGCAGAGGTTTGAGACTGAGGTACAAAAGGACTGTTACAGAGAGCAAATTTTGGAGACTGTGTTGCAGAAGGATCTTACATAGAGGAGAGTTTGGAGATTGAGGTGCAGAAGGACTGTTACAGAGAGCAGATGTTGAAGTCTGGGGTGTAGAAGGATTGTTGGAGAGAGCAAAATTTTCAGACTGAGGTGCAGAAGGACTTTTGCAGAGAGCAGATGTTGGAGACTGGGGTGCAGAAGGTTCATTGCAGAGAGCAGAAGGTGGAGACTGCAGTACAGAAGAACTGTTGCAGAGAGCAGAGCTTGGAGACTAGGGTACACAGGGAGTTTTTCAGAGAGCAGATGTTGGATACTTTTGTTCAGAAGGACTGTTGCAGAGAGCAGAAGTTGGAGAATGGGTTGCAGAATGACTTTTCCTGAGAGCAGAGGTTGGAGACTGAGGTGCAGAAGGACGGACAAAGAAAGCAAAGTTTGAGGACTGGCGTGCAAATGGACCTTCACAAAGAGCAGAGTTTGGAGACTGCAGTACAGAAGGACTGTTACCTAGAGCAGAGTTCTTAGACTGGGGAGAAGAATGAGTGTTGCAAAGTACAGAGGTTGGAGACTGGGATGCAGTAGGACCGTTGCAGAAAGCAGAGGTTGGAGACTGGCGTGGAGAAGGAATATTACAGAGAGCAGATTTTGAAAACTGGGGTCAGAAGGATCTTTCAGAGAGCAGAGGTTGGAGACTGGGGTGCAGAAGGATCGTTGCAGAGAGCAGAGTTTGGACACTGGGGTGCAGAAGGACTGTTGCAGAGAGCAGATTTTGGAGTCTGGGGTGCAAAAAGACTCTTTCAGAGAGCAGAGGTTAAAGACTGACGTGGATATGGACTGTTACAAACAACAGAGTTTGGAGACTGGGTTTCAGAAGGCCTGTTGCAGAGAGCAGATGTTTAAGACTGAGGTACAGAAGGATCATTGCAGAGAGCAGAGTTGGAGACTGGACTGCAGAAGGACTGTTACACTGAGCACATGTGGCAGACTGGGGTGCAGAAGGAATTTTTCAGACAGCAGAGGTTGGAGACTGGGGAGCATAAGGACTGTCACAGATAGCAGAGTTTGGATATGAGGTGAAGAAGGACTGTTACATAGAGCAGAGGTTGTAGACTAGGGTGCAGAAGGACTGATACAGAAAGTAGAGTTTGGAGACTGGGGTGCAGAAAAACCATTACAGAGAGAAGAGTTTGAAGACTGCGGTACGGAAGGACTGTTACAGAGAGTAGAGGTTGACGACTTGGGTGCATAAGGAGTGTTGCAAAGAACAGAGTTTGGAGACTTAGGTGAAGAAGGACTGTTACAGAGAGCAGATTTTTTAGACAAGGTTGCAGAAGGATTTTACAGAGAGCAGAGATTGTAGACCGAGGTGAAGCAGGAGTGTTACAGAGAGCAGAGGTTGGAGACTGGGTTGCAGAAGTATTGTTATAGAGAACAGACTTCGGAGACAGGGGTGCAGAAGGCCTGTTACGAATAGGACAGATGGGAGAAGGCGTGCAGAAGGACTGTTACAGAATGCAGAGTTTCGAGACTGGGTTGCAGAAGGAACTTACAGAGAGAATATATTGGGGAGTAAGGTGCAGAGAGACTGTTACAGAGAGCAGAGTTTGGAGACTGGGGTGCAGAAGGACTGTTGCAGATACCAGTGGTTGGAAACTGGGGTTTAGAAGGACTGTTGCAGAAACCAGAAGTTGGAATCTGGGGTGCTGACGAACTGTTGAAGAGAGCAGATGTTGGAGACTGAGCTTCAGAAGGACTGTTACAAAGAGCAGAAGTTTTGCGACTGGGGTGCAGAAGGACTGATACAGAGATCAGAGTTTTGAGACTGGGGTGCAGAAGGCCTGTTACAAAGAGCAGAGGTTGGAGACTGGGGTGCAGAAGGGCTGTTACAGAGAGCAGAATTTGGAGACTGGGTTGCAGAAGGATCTTACGTGGAGCAGAGTTTGGAGACTGAGGTGCAGAAGGACTGTTAAGGAGAGCAGCGTTAGGAGATTGGGGTGCAGAAGGATCGTTGGAGACAGCAGAGTTTCCAGACTGAGGTGCAGAAAGACTCTTGCAGAGAGCAGATGTTGGAGACTGGGATTTAGAAGGATCCTTGCAAATAGCAGAGGTTGACACTGGGGTGCAGAAGGACAGTTACACAGAGCAGAGGTTGAAGACTGAGGTGAAGGAGGACAGTTACAGAGAGCAGATGTGGGAGACAGGGGTGCAGGACTGATACAGAGCAGAAGTTGAAGACTGAGGTACAGAAGGACTGTTACACAGAGCAGAGGTTGGAGACTCGGGTGCAAAAGGATTATTGCAGAGAGCAGAGTTTTCAGACTGAGGTACAGAAGAACTGTTGCAGAGAGCAGATGTTGGAGATTTGGGTGCACAAGGACTGTTGCAGCGAGCAGGGGTTGGAGACTGGGGTGCAGAGTGATTGTTGTAGAGAGCAGAAGTTGGACACTGGGGTGCAGAAGGACTGATACAGAGAGCAGAGGTTGGAGACTGGGGTGCAGGAGGTCTTTTAAAGAGAGCAGAGTTTAGAGAGTTAGGTGCCAAAAAACTGTTACAGAGAGCAGAATTTGGAGACTGGGTTGCAGAAGGATCTTACATAGAGCAGAGGTTGGAGACTGAGGTGTAGAAGCACTGTTACAGAGAGTAGAGGTTGGAGACTCAGGTGCAGAAAGACCGTTGCAGAGAGCAGAGGTTGGAGACTGAGGTGCAGAAGGATTGCTACAGAGAGCAGAGTTTAAAGACTGGGGTCTAGAAGGACTGTAGCAGAGAGCACAGGTTGAAGACTAAGGTGCAGAGGGACAGTTACACAGAGCACAGGTTGGAGACTGGGGTGCAGAAGGACTGATACATAAAGCACAGGTTTGAGACTCGGGTGTATAAGTACCCTTACAGAGAGCAGAGGTTGGAGAATGCAGTACAGAAAGACTGTTATAGAGAGCACAGTTTGGAGACTGGGGTGGAGAAAGACTTTTGCAGAGAGCAAATGTTGGAGACTTGGGTGCAAAAGGACTCTTGCAGAGAGCAGAGGATGGAGACTTGGTTTCAGAAAGACTGTTGCAGAGAGCAGAGGTTGCAGACTGAGTTGCAGAAGGACATTTATCGAGGGCAGAGTTTTGAGACTGTGGTGCAAAACGACTGATACAGAAAGCAGAGGTTGGATACTGGGGTGCATAAGGACCCTTACGGAGAACAGCGGTTTGATACTGCAATACAGAAGAACTGTTACAGAGAGCAGAGATTGGAGACTGGGGTGCAAATGAACTGATGTAGAGACCAGAGGTTGGAGACTGGGGTGCTGAAAAATTGTTGGGGCGAGTAGAGTATGGAGACTGGAGTGTAGAAGGACTGTTGCAGAGAGAAGTGTTTGGAGACTGCGGTGTAGAAAAACATTTTCAGAGAGTAGACGTTGGAGACTGGGGTGCAGAAGGAACGTTGGTGGGAGCAGAGTATGGAGACTGGGGTCAAGAAGTACTGTTGCAGAGATCAGAGGTTGGAGACTAGGGTGTAGAAAGACTGTTTCAGAGAGCAGATGTTGGAGACTTGTGTGCAGAAGGACTGTTGCATAGAGTAGAGTTTGGAGACTGAGCTACAGAAGGACTGTAAAAGTGAGAAGAGGTTTGAGACTGGGGTGAAGAAGGATTATTGCAGAGAGCAGAGTTTTAAGACTGAGGTACTGAAGAACTGTTGCAGCGAGCAGAGTTTTGAGACTAGGGTGCAGAAGGATCGTTACAGAAAGCAGAGTTTTGAAACTGGGGTGAAGAAGGACCCTTACAGAGAACAGTGGTTGAAGACTGCGGTACAGAAAACTGTTTTTGAGAATAAGGTTAGAGACTGGGGTGCAGAGGGAACATATCAGAGAGCAGAGGTTGGAGACTGGGGTGCAGAAGGACTGTTACACAGAGCAGAGGTTGAAGATAGTGTTGTAGAAGGACTGTTGCAAAGAGGAGAGGTTGAAGACTTGGGTGCAGAAAGACTGTTGCAGAGAGCAGAATTTGAAGACTGAGGTGCAAAAGGACTGTTATAGAGAGCAGAGTTTGGAGACTGGGGTGCAGAAGGACCGTTACAGAGAGCAGAGTTTGGAGACTAGGGTACAGAAGGACTGTTGCAGAGAGCAGATGTTTTAGACTGTGGTTCAGAAGAACTGTAGAAGAGAGCAGAGGTTAGAGAATGGGGTGCAGAAGTAAGGTTGCAGAGAGCAGAGGTTGGAGAAAGAGGTACAGAAAGACTATTACAGAGAGCAGAGGTTGAAAACAGTGGTGCAGAAGGACTGATACAGAAAGCAGAGCTTTGAGATTGTGGTGCAGAAGGACCATTACAGAGAGCAGAGTTTGAAGACTGCGGTACAGAAGGACTGTTACAGAGAGCAGAGGTTGGACAATGGGGAGCAGAAGAACTGTTGCAGAGAACAGAGTTTGGAGACTGGGGTGAAGCAGGACTGGTGCAGAATCCAGAGGTTGAAGACTGTGGTGGAAAAGGAAAGTTACAGAGAGCAGAGTTTGAAAACTGGGATGCAGAAGGATCTTACAGATAGCAGAGATTGTAGCCCGAGGTGCAGCAAGAGTTACAGAGAGAAGAGGTTGGAGACTGGGGTGCAGAAGGATCGTTGCAGACAGCAGAATTTCCAGAGTGAGGCGCAGAAGGACTATTGCTGAGAGCAGATGTTGTAGACTTGGGTGCAGAAAAACTGTTGCAGAAAGCAGATTCTGGAGACTGGGATGCAGAAGGATCATTGCAGAGAGCAGAGGTTGTACACTGGGGTGCAGAAGGACTGTTACACAAAGCAGAGGTTGGAGACTGGGGTGAAGAAGGACTTTTTCAGAGAGCAGATGTTGGAGACTTAGGTGCAGAAGGACTGTTGCAGAGAGCAGATGTTGGAGACTGGAATGCAGAAGGATTATTACAGAGGGCAGAGGTTGGACACTGGGGTGCAGAAGGATTGTTACACAGAGTAGAGGTTGGAGACTGGGGTGAAGAAGGAATGTTGCAGGGAGCAGGTTTTGGAGACTTGGGTGCAGAAGGACTGTTGCAGAGAGCAGAATTTGGAGACTGAGGTTCAGAAGGACTGTTGCTGATAGCAAAGTTTGGAGACTGGGGTGCAGAAAAACTGATACATAAAGCAGAGTTTGAAGACTGAGGTGCAGAAAAATTGTTATAGATAGCAGAGTTAGGATATTGGGTGGCAGAAGGATCTTATAGAGAGCAGAGTTTTTAGACTGAGGTGAAGGAGGACTGTTACAGAGAGCAGTGGTTGGAGACTGGGGTGCAAAGGGATCGTGCAGAGAGAAGAGGTTTGAGACTGAGGTGTAGAAGGACTTTTACAGAGAGCAGAGGTTGGAGACTGAGGTGCAGAAGGACTGTTACAGTGAGCAAATTTTTGAGACTGTGTTGCAGAAGGATCTTACATAGAGCAGAGTTTGGAGTCTGAGGTGCAGAAGGACTTTCACAGAGAGCAGAGGTTGGAGACTGGGGTGCAGAAGGACTGTTACACAGAGCAGAGGTTGAAGACTGGGTTGTAGAAGGACTGTTGCAGAGAGGAGAGGTTGGAGACTTGGGTGCAGAAAGACTGTTGCAGAGAGCAGAATTTGGAGACTGAGGTGCAGAAGGACTGCTACAGAGAGCAGAGTTTGAAGAGTGGGGTGCAGAAGGACCTATACAGGGAGCAGAGTTTGGAGACTAGGGTACAGAAAGACTGTTTCAGGGAGCAGATGTTTTAGACTGTAGTTCAGAAGAACTGTAGAAGAGAGCAGAGGTTAGAGAATGGGGTGCAGAAGTAAGGTTGCAGAGAGCAGATGTTGGAGACTGGGGTTCAGACAGACTGATACAGAAAGCAGAAGTGGAGACTGGGGTGCAGAAGGACCATTACAGAGAGCAGAGTTTGGAGACTAGGGTACAGAAGGACTGTTGCAGAGATCAGATGTTTTAGACTGTGGTTCAGAAGAACTGTAGAAGAGAGCAGAGGTTAGAGAATGGGGTGCAGAAGTAAGGTTGCAGAGAGCAGAGGTTGGAGAAACAGGTGCAGAAAGACTATTACAGAGAGCAGAGTTTGGAAACAGTGGTGCAGAAGGACTGATACAGAAAGCAGAGCTTTGAGATTGTGGTGCAGAAGGACCATTACAGAGAGCAGAGTTTGAAGACTGCGGTACAGAAGGACTGTTACAGAGAGCAGAGGTTGGACAATGGGGAGCAGAAGAACTGTTGCAGAGAACAGAGTTTGGAGACTGGGGTGAAGCAGGACCGGTGCAGAATCCAGAGGTTGAAGACTGTGGTGGAAAAGGAAAGTTACAGAGTGCAGAGTTTGAAAACTGGGATGCAGAAGGATCTTACAGATAGCAGAGATTGTAGCCCAAGGTGCAGCAAGAGTTACAGAGAGAAGAGGTTGGAGACTGGGGTGCAGAAGGATCGTTGCAGACAGCAGAGTTTCCAGAGTGAGGCGCAGAAGGACTGTTGCTGAGAGCAGATGTTGGAGACTTGGGTGCAGAAGAACTGTTGCAGAAAGCAGATTCTGGAGACTGGGATGCAGAAGGATCATTGCAGAGAGCAGAGGTTGGACACTGGGGTGCAGAAGGACTGTTACACAAAGCAGAGGTTGGAGACTGGGGTGAAGAAGAAATTTTTCAGAGAGCAGATGTTGGAGACTTAGGTGCAGAAGGACTGTTGCAGAGAGCAGATGTTGGAGACTGGGATGCAAAATGATTATTGCAGAGAGCAGGGGTTGGACACTGGGGTGCAGAAGGACTGTTACACAAATTAGAGGTTGGAGACTGGGGTGAAGAAGGACTGTTGCAGGGAGCAGAATTTGGAGACTGAGGTTCAGAAGGACTGTTGCAGATCACAGAATTTGGAGACTGGGGTGCAGAAGGACTGATACACAAAGCAGAGTTTTGAGACTGGGGTGCAGAAGGACCGTTAGAGTGAGCAGAGTTTGAAGACTGGAATACAGGAGGACTGATACAGAGAGAAGAGCTTGGAGATTGGGGTGGAGAAGAACTGTTTCAGAGTGCAGATGTTGGAGACTGGGATGCAGAAGAACTGTTGCAGAGAGCAGAGTTTAGAGACTGGGGTGCAGAAGAACTGTTGCAGAGAGCAGCGGTTGGAGACTGAGGTACAGAAATAATTTTACAGAGAGCAAAGTTTGGAGACAGGGGTACAGAATTACTGATACAGAAAGTAGAGTTTGGAGACTGGGGTGCAGAAGGACCGTTACAGAGAGCAGAGGTTGGAGGCTGAGGTTCAAAAGGACTGTTGCAGAGAGCAGAGATTAGATAATGGGGTGCAGAAGGACTGTTACAGAGAGCAGAGTTTGGAGACTATGGTATAGAAGGACCGGTGCAGAATGCAGAGGTTGGAGACTGTGGTGGAAAAGGAATGTTACAGAGAGCAGAGTTTGAAAACTGGGATGCAGAAGGATCTTACAGAGAGCAGAGTTTGGAGACAGGGGTGCAGAAGGACTGTTGAGGAGAGGAGACTTTGGAGACTGGGGTGCAGAAGGATCGTTGCAGAGAGCAGAGGTTGGAGACTAAGGTGCAAAAAGATTGTTACAGAGAGTAGAGGTTGGAGATTGGGGTGCAAAAGGCCTCTTACAGACAGCAGAGGTTGGAATCTGGGGTGCAGAATAACTGTTACAGAGAGCAGAGTTTTTAGAGAAGGTTGCAGAAGGATCTTATGGAGACCAGAGATTTTAGACCTAGGTGCAGCAGGACTGTTACAGAGAGCAGAGGTTCGAGACTGGGGTGCAGAAGGCCTGTTACGGAGAGCAGAGTTTGGAGACTGGTGTGCAGAAGAACTGATACAGAGGGCAGAGTTTTTAGACTGGGTTGCAGAAGGATCTAACAGAGAGCAGATGTTGGAGACTGAGGTGTAGAATGATCGTTGCAGAGAAAAGAGATTGGAGACTGGGGTGCTGAAGGCCTGTTACAGAGAGCAGAGTTGGAGACTAAGGTGCAGAAGGCCTGTTAAAGATAGCAGAGTTTGAAGACTGGGGTGCAGAATGATTGTTATAGATAGCAGAGTTAGGATATTGGGTGGCAGAAGGATCTTAAAGAGAGCAGAGTTTTTAGACTGAGATGAAGGAGGACTGTTAAAGAGAGCAGTGGTTGGAGACTGGGGTGCAAAGGGATTGTGCAGAGAGAAGAGGTTTGAGACTGAGGTGTAGAAGGACTTTTACAGAGAGCAGAGGTTGGAGACTGAGGTGCAGAAAGACTGTTACAGAAAGCAAATTTTTGAGACTGTGTAGCAGAAGGATCTTACATAGAGCAGAGTTTGGAGACTGAGGTGCAGAAGGACTGTTACAAAGAGCAGAGTTTGGAGACTGGGGTGCAGAAGGACCATTACAGAGAGCAGAGTTTGGAGACTAGGGTTCAGAAAAAGTTTTGCAGAGAGCAGATGTTTTAGACTGTAGTTCAGAAGAACTGTAGAAGAGAGCAGAGGTTAGAGAATAGGGTGCAGAAGTAAGGTTGCCGAGAGCAGAGGTTGGAGACTGGGGTTCAGACAGACTGATACAGAAAGCAGAGGTGGAGAGTGGGGTGCAGAAGGACCGTTAAAAGGGGCAGAGTTTGGAGACTAGGGTACAGAGGGACTGTTGCAGAGAGCAGATTTTTTAGACTGTGGTTCAGAAAAACTGTAGAAGAGAGCCAAGTTTAGAGAATGAGGTGCAGAAGTAAGGTTGCTGAGAGCAGATCTTGGAGAAAGAGGTGCAGAAGGACTATTACAGAGAGCAGAGTTTGGAAACAGTAGTGCAGAAGGACTGATACAGAAAGCAGAGCTTTGAGATTGTGGTGCAGAAGGACCATTACAGAGAGCAGAGTTTGAAGACTGCGGTACAGAAGGACTGTTACAGAGAGCAGTGGTTGGACAATGGGGAGCAGAAGAACTGTTGCAGAGAACAGAGTTTGGAGACTGGGGTGAAGCAGGACCGGTGCAGAATCCAGAGGTTGAAGACTGTGGTGGAAAAGAAATGTTACAGAGAGCAGAGTTTGAAAACTGGGATGCAGAAGGATCTTACAGATAGCAGAGATTGTAGACTGAGGTGCAGCAAGACTGTTACCGAGAGAAGACGTTGGAGACTGGGGTGCAGAAGGATCGTTGCAGACAGCAAAATTTCCAGACTGAGGCGCAGAAGGACTGTTGCTGAGATCAGATGTTGGAGACTTGGGTGCAGAAGAACTGTTGCAGAAAGCAGATTCTGGAGACTGGGATGCAGAAGGATCATTGCAGAGAGCAGAGGTTGGACACTGGGGTGCAGAAGGACTGTTAGACAAAGCAGAGTTTGGAGACTGGGGTGAAGAAGGAATTTTTCAGAGAGCAGATTTTGGAGACTGGGATGCAGAAGGATTATTGCAGAGAGCACAGTTTGGACACTGGGGTCCAGAAGGACTGTTACACAGAGTAGAGATTGGAGAGTGGGGTGCAGAAGTACTGTTGCAGGAAGCAGGTGTTGGAGACTTGGTTGCAGAAGGACTGTTGCAGAGAGCAGAATTTGGAGACTGATGTTCAGAAGGACTGTTGCAGATAGCAGAGTTAGGAGACTGGGGTGCAGAAGGACTGATACACAAAGAAGAATTTGGAGACTGGGGTGCAGAAGGACCGTTAGAGAGAGCAGAGTTTGGAGACTGGAATACAGGAGGACTGTTACAGAGAGTAGAGGTTGGAGATTGGGGTGGAGAAGAACTGTTTCAGAGTGCAGATATTGCAGACTGGGGTGCAGAAACACTGTTGCAGAGAGCAGAGTTTAGAGACTGGGGTGCAGAAGAACTGTTGCAGAGAGCAGCGGTTGGAGACTGAGGTGCAGAAAGAATGTTACAGAGAGCAAAGTTTGAAGAAAGGGGTACAGAATTACTGATACAGAAAGCAGAGGTTGGAGACTCGGGTGCAGAAGGACTGATGCAGAAAGCAGAGGTTGGAGAATGGGTTGCAAAAGGCCTGTTACAGAGAGAAGATGTTGGAGAGTGGGGTGCAGAAGGAGTGTTACAGACAGTAGAGTTTGGAGACAGCGTTGCAGAAAGATCTTACAGAGAGCCGAGCTTAGAGACTGTGGTTCAGAAGGACTGTTAGAGAGAACAGAGGTTGGAGACTGGGGTGCAGAAGGATGGTTGCAGAGAACAGAGTTTTCAGACTGAGGTGCAGACTGACTGTTGCAGAGAGCAGATATTGTAGACTGGAATACAGAAGGACTGTT
The DNA here is from genome assembly GCF_052094955.1 of Ictidomys tridecemlineatus. Taxonomy (NCBI): domain Eukaryota; kingdom Metazoa; phylum Chordata; class Mammalia; order Rodentia; family Sciuridae; genus Ictidomys; species Ictidomys tridecemlineatus. The sequence continues at coordinate 28,696 of NW_027524422.1, forward strand.
GTAGAGAGCAGAGGATGGAGACTGGGGTGCAGAAGGATCGTTGTAGCGAGCAGAGGTTTGAGACCAGTGTCCCAAAAAATGTTAAAGAGAACAGAGGTTGGAGAAGGGGTGCAGAAGGACTGTTACAGACGACAGAGTTTACAGACTAAGTTGCAGAAGGATCTTAGAGAGAGCAGATGTTGGAGACTGAGTTGCAGTAGGACTGTTACAGAGGGCAGAGTTTACACACTGGGTTGTAGAAGAATCTTAGAGAGAGTAGATGTTGGAGACTGAGCTTCAGAAGGACTGTTACAGAGAGTAGAGGTTAGAGAATGAGTTGGAGAAGCACCGTTGCAGATAGCAGAGTTTTGAGACTGAGGTGCAGAAAGATTGTTACAGAGAGCAGAGGTTGGAGCCTGGGGTGCAGAAAGAGTGTTGCAGAAAGCAGAGTTTGGAGACTGCGGTGTAGAAGGATTGTTGCAGATACAGAGGTTTGAGACTTTGGTGCAGAAAGACTGATACAGAAAGCAGAGGTTGAAGACTGGGGAGCAGTAGAACCCTTATAGAGTGCAGATTTTGGAGACTGCACTACAGGAGTACTGTTACAGAGAGCAGAGGTTGGAGACTGGTGTGGAGAAGGACTGTTTCAGAGTGCAGACCTTGAATACTGGGGTGCAGACGAACTGTTGCAAAGAGAAGAGGTTGGAGACTGGGGTGTAGAAGAACTGTCGCAGAGAGCAGAGGATGGAGACTGAGGTGCAGAAAGAATGTTGCAGGGAGCAGAGGTTGGAAACTCTGGTGCAGAAGGAATGATACAGAAAGGAGATGTTGAAGACTGGGGTGCAGAACGACCGTTACAGAGAGCAGAGGTTGGAGACTGAGGTATAGAAGGACTGTTACAGAGAGCAGAGGTTGGAGACTGGGGAGCAGAAGGACTGTTACAGAGAGCAGAGGTTGGAGTCTGGGGAGGATGAGGAATGTTACAGAGAGCAGATTTGGAAACTTGGGTTCAGAAGGATCTTAAAGAGATCAGAGGTTGGAGGCTGGGGTTCAAAAGCACTGTTACAGAGAGTAGATTTTGGAGACTGAGGTGCAGTAGGACTGTTACAAAAAGCAGAATTTGGAGACTGGGGTGCACAAGGATCGTTGAAAGGAGCAGAGTTTTCAGACTTAGGTTCAGAAGGACTGTTGCTGAGAGCTAATGTTGGAGACTGGGGTACAGAAGGACTTTTTCAGAGAGAAGAGTTTGGAGACTGGGGTACAATAGGATCGTTGCACACAGCAGAGGCTAGAGACTGGGGTGAAGAAGGATTGTTACAGAGATCAGAGTTTGGAGACTGGGGTGCAGAAGAACCATTACAGAGAGAAGAGGTTGGAGACTGTGGGACAGAAGGACAGTTACAGAGAGTAGAGGTCGGAGACTGTGGAGCAGAAGGACTGTTTCAGAGAGCAGAGTTTGGAGACTGGGGAGCAGAAGAAATATTACAGAGTGCAGAGTTTGGAAACTGGGGTGCGGAAGGATCTTACAGAATGCAGAGGTTGGAGACTGAGGTACCGAAAGACTGTTACATAAAGCAGAGTTTGAAGACTAAGGTGCAAAATTATCGTTGCAGAGAGCAGAGTTGTCAGACAGAGGTGCAGAAAGACTGTTGCAGGGAGCAGATGTTTGAGACTGGGGTGCAGAAGGAGTTTTGCAGAGAGCAGAGGTTGGAAACTGGGGTGCAAATGGATTGTTGTAGAGAGTAGAGTTTTTAGACTGGGGTGCAGAGGGATTGTTACAGAGAGCAGAGGTTGGAGACTGTGGTGCAGAAGGACCATTGAAGAGATCAGAGTTTAATAACTGAGGTGAAGAAGGAGTGTTAAAGAGAACAGAAGTTGGAGACTCTGGTGCAGAAGGACTGTTGCAGAGAGTAGAGTTTCGAGACTGAGTTGCGGAAGGATCGTTGCAGAGAGCAGAGGTTGAAGACCAGGGTGCAGTAGAACTCCTACAGAGAGCAGAGTTTTTAGACAAGGATCCTACAGAGAGCAGAGTTGTAGACCGATGTGCAGCAGGACTGTTTCAGAGAGCAGAGGTTGGAGACTGGGGTGCAGAAAGATCATTGTAGAGAACAGAGTTTTCAGACTGAGGTGCAGAAAGACTTTTGCAGAGAGCACCTGTTGGAGACTGGGGTGCAGAAGGACTGTTGCAAAGAGCAGAGTTTGGAGAGTGGGGTGCAGAAAAATCGTTGTAGAGAGCAATATTTTTAGACTGGGATGTAGAAGGACTGTTATAGAGAACAGAGGTTAGAGAATGGGGTGCAGAAGGCCTATTACAGAGAGCAGAGTTTGGAGAATGGATTCAGAAGTACATTTACAGAGAGTAGTTTTTGGTAACTGAGGTGCAGAAGGACCGTTGCAGAGAGCAGAGGTTAAAGACTGAGGTGCAGAAGGATTGTTACAGAGAGCAGAGGTTAAAGACTGGGTTGCAGAGGGACTGTTGCAGAGAGCAGAGACTGGAGACTGGGGTGTAGTAGGACTGTTGCGGAGAGCACAGGTTGGAGATTGAGGTGCAGAAGGACTGTTGCAGAGAACAGAGTTTCGATACTGGGTTACAGAGGCAGAGGTTCAAGATTTGGTGCAGAAGGACTGTAGCAGAGAGCAGATGTTGGAGGCTGGAGTGCAGAAGGACTGTTACAGAGAGTAGAGTTTGTAGAGTGAGATGCAGAAAGACTATTACAGAGAGCAGAGGTTGGAAATTGTGGTGCCGATGGACTGATACAGTAAGCAGAGAGTGGAGACTGGGGTGCAGAAGGAATGTTACAGAGAGCAGAGTTTGGAGACTGGGGTGCAGAAGACCTGTAAAAGAAGAGGTTGGAGACTTCTGTGCAGAAGGATTGTAACAGATAGCACAATTTGGAGACTGGGGTGCAGAAGGATCGTTGAAGAGATCAGAGGTTTCAGATTGAGGCTTAGAAGGACCGTTTCAGAGAGCAGATGTTGGAGACTAAGGTGCTGAAGCATCATTACAGTGAGCAGAGGTTTGAGACTGAGGTGCAGAAGGTATGTTACAGAGAGCAAAGTTTTGAAACTGGGGTGCAGAAGGATTGTTGCAGAGAGAAAAGTTTTCAGACTGTGGTGCAAAAGGAATGTAGCAGAGAGTAGATGTTAAATTCTGGGGTGCAGAGGACTGTTACAGAGAGGAGAGTTTGGAGACTGAGGGGCATAAGGATCGTTACAGAGAGCACAGGATAGAGAGTGGGGTGCAGAAGGCCTGTTACAGAGAGCAGAGTTTGAAGTCTGGGGTGCAGAAGGCCTTTTAGAGAGAGCAGAATTTGGAGACTGGGGTGCAGAAGAACTGTTACAGAGAGCAGATCTCGGAGACTGGGGTGCAGAAAGACTGTTGCAGAGAGCAGAGGTTGGAGACTGTGTTTAAAAAGGATCCTTGCAGAGATCGGAGGTTGAAGACTGAGATGCAGAAGGATCGCTACAGAGAGCAGAGATTGGAGACTTGGGTGAAGTAGGACAGATACAGAGAGCACAGGCGGGAGACTTGGGTGCGGAAAAAATGTTGCAGAGAGCAGAGATTGGAGACTGGGGTGCAGAAGGACTGTTGCAGAGAGCAGAGTTTGGAGACTGGGGTCCAGAAAGACTGTTGCAGGGAGCAGTGGTTGGAGACTGAGGTGCAGATGGTTCATTGCAAATAGAAGAGGTTGGAGACTGGGGTGCATTAGGCCTGTTACAAAGAGCAGAGTTTGGAGACTGGGGTGCAGAAGACCTGTTAAAGAGAGCAGAGGTTGGAGACTGGTGTGCAGAAGGATTGTTACAGATAGCAGAGTTTGGAGACTGAGGTGCAGAAGAATTGTTACAAAGAGCAGAGTTTAGAGACTGAAGTGCAGTAGGACTCTTACAGAGAGCAGTGTTTGGAGACTAAGGTGCAGAAGGATCATGCAGACAGCAGAGGTTGGAGACTGAGGGGCAGAATGATCATTGCAGAGAGCAGAGGTTTCAGACTGTGGTGCAGAATGATCGTTACAGAGAGAAGAGGTTGGAGCCTGGGGTGCAGAAGGACAGTTACTGAGAGCACAGATGGAGACTGGGGTGCAGAAGAAATGTTGCTGAGCTCAGAAGTTGGAGACTGGGGTACATAAGGACTGTTTCTGAGAGCAGAGGTTTGAGACTGGGGTGCAGAAGAACTGATACAGAAAGCTGACATTAGAGACTGGGGTGCAGAAGGCCGTTACAGAGAGCAGAGTTTTGAGACTCTGTTACAGAAGGACTGTTTCAGAGATTAGAGGTTGGATACTGGGGTGCAGAAGGACTGATGGAGAGAACAGAGTTTGGAGACTGGGGTACAAACAAACCGTTTCAGAGAGCAGAGGTTGGAGACTCAGTTGCAGATGTATTGTTACAGAGAGGAGAGTTAGGATAGTGGTGTGCAAAAGGACTGATCCAGAAAGCATATGTTGGAGAATGGGGTTCAGAAGGCCTGTTACAGATAGCAGCGGTTGGAGACTGAGGTGCTGAAGGATCATTTCAGAGAGCAGATATTGGAGACTGAGGTGCAGAAGGACTGTTACAGAGAGGTGCGGTTGGAGACTGGGGTTCAGAAGGATTCTTACAGAGAGCAGAGGATGGAGACTGGTGTGCAGAAGGAGTGTTACAGAGAGCAGAGTTTGTAGACTGGTGTCCAGAAGAACTGTTAAAGAGAGCAGAGGTTGGAGACTGAGATGCAGAAGGATTGTTACAGAGAGCAGAGTTTTGACACTGATGTTCAGAAGGACTGTTACAGAGAGAAGAGCTCGGAGACTGGTGTTTAGAAGGATCATTGCAGAGAATAGAGTTTTGAGACTGAGGTGCAGAAGGACTGTTACAGAGAGGTGCGGTTGGAGACTGGGGTTCAGAAGGATTCTTACAGAGAGCAGAGGATGGAGACTGGTGTGCAGAAGGAGTGTTACAGAGAGCAGAGTTTGTAGATTGGTGTCCAGAAGAACTGTTAAAGAGAGCAGAGGTTGGAGACTGAGATGCAGAAGAATTGTTACAGAGAGCAGAGTTTTGACACTGATGTTCAGAAGGACTGTTACAGAGAGAAGAGCTCGGAGACTGGTGTTTAGAAGGATCATTGCAGAGAATAGAGTTTTGAGACTGAGGTGCAGAAGGATCGTTGCAGAGAGCCGAGGTTGGCGACTGAGGTGCAGAAGGATTGCTACAGAGAGCAGAGGTTGAAGACTGAGGTGCAGAAGGACAGTTATAGAGAGCACAGGTTGGAGACTGGGGTTAAAAAGAAATGTTTCAGAGAGCAAAGGTTGGAGACTGTGGTGCAGAAGGACTGTTGCAGAGAGCAGATTTTGGAGACTGCGGTACAGAAGGACTTCTAAAGAGAGGAGAGGTTGGAGACTGGGGTGCAGAAGGATTCTCACAGAGAGCAGAGGATGGAGACTGGGGTGCAGAATAACTGTTGCATAGAGCAGACGTTTGAGACTGGGGTGCAGAAAGTTCATTGCAGAGAGTAGAGGTTTGAGACTGGGGTGCAGAAGGACTTTTGAAGAGAGCAGAGGTTGGAAACTGAGGTACAGAAAAACTGTTACAGTGAGCAGAGGTTGGAGACTGGGGTGCCGAAGAACTGATACAGAAAGCAGAGTGTGGAGACTGGGGTGCAGAAGGACCGTTACACACAGCATAGTTTTGAGACTGCTGTACACAAGGACTGTTAAAGAGAGCTGAGTTTGGAGCCTGGGGTGCAGAAGGAGTAATGCAGAAAAAAGAGTTTGGAGACTGGGGTGCCGAAGGACAGTTACAGAGAGCACAGATGGAGACTGGGGTGCAAAAGAAATGTTACAGAGAGCAAAAGCTGGAGACTGGGGTGAAGAAGGACCGTTGCAGAGAGCAGAAGATGGAGACTGAAGTGTGAAGAACTGTTACAGAGAGCACAGTTTGCAGACTGGGTGCAGAAGAACTGATACAGAAAGCAGATGTTGGAGACTTGGGTACAGAAGAACTGATGCAGAGAACAGAGTTTGGAGACTGGGGTGCAGAAGAAACTTTGCAGAGAGCAGAGGTTGGAGACTGAGGTGAAGAAGGATCATTTCAGAGAGAAGAGGATGGAGACTGGGCTGCAGAAGGCCATTTATAGCGTGCAGAAGTTGGAGAGTGCGGTGCAGAAGTCCTGATACAGAGAGCAGTGTTTGTAGACTGGGGTGCAGAAGCACTGTTACAGATAGCACAGTTTCGAGACAGGGTTGCAGAAGGATGTTACAGAGAGCATTTTGGAGACTGAGTTTCAGAAGGACTGTTTCAGAGAGCAAAGGTTGGAAACTGGGGTCCAGTAGGACTGTTTCAGAGTGCAGAGTTCTCAGACTGATGTGCAGAAAGAGTGTAGTAGAGAGCAAATATTGGATCCTGGGGTGCAGAAGGACTGTCACAGAGAGCAGAATTTGGAGACTGGGGTGCAGAAGAATCGTTGCAGAGAGCACAGGTTGGGGACTGGTGTGCAGAAGGACTGTTACAGAGAGCAGAGGTTGAAGACTGGGTTGCAGAAGGTCTGTTACAGACAGCAGAGTTTGGAGACTCGGGTTTAGAAGGAGTGTTACACAGAGCAGAGTTTGACGAATGGGTTTCAGAAAGATCTTACAGAGAACAGAGTTTAGAGACGGAGGTGCAGAAGGACTTTTGTAGAGCATAGAGGTTGGAGACTTAGGAGCAGAAGGACTGTTGTAGAGAGCAGAGGTTGGAGACTGAGGTCCAGAAAGATTTTTACAGAGATCAGAGTGTGGAGACTGGGGAGAAGAAGAAGTGTTACAGAGAGCAGATTTTGGAGACTGGGGTGCAGTAGAACTGTTACCTGGAGCAGAGTTTGGAGACTGAGGTGCAGAAGGACTGTTACAAAGAGCAGAGGGTGGAAACTTGGGTTCAGAAAAACCGTTGCAGAGAGCAGAGGTTGGAACCTGGAGAGAAGAAGGATCGTTGCAGAGAACTGATGTTTGAGACTGGGGTGCAGAAGGACTGTTACAGAGAGCAGGGGTTGGAGACTGAAATGCAGAAGGACCTTTACAGATTGCAGAACTTCGAAACTGAGGTGAAGTAGGACTTTTACAGAGAGGAGAGGTTTGAGACTGGGGTGCAAAAAAATTCTTACAGAGAGCAGTGTATTGAGACTTGTGTGCAGAAGGAGTTTTACAGAGTGCAGAGTTTGGAGATTGGGGTTCAGAAGAACTGTTACAGAGAGCAGATGTTGGAGACTGGGGTGTAGAAGGTCTCTTATAGGGAAAAGAATTTGGAGACCTACATGAAGATGAATTTTTACAGAGAGCAGAGTTTGGACACTGATGTGCAAAAGGACAGTTACAGAGAGCAGAGCTTGGAGACTGGGGTGCAAAAGGAGTGTTGCAGAGAGCAGAGTTTGGAGACTGTGGTGAAGAAGTATCTATGCAGAGAGCAGAGTTTTAAGACTGAGGTGCAGAATGATTGTTACAGAGAGCAGAGTTTGGAGACTGGGGTGCAGCAGGACAGTTGCAGAGAGCACTGATTGCAGACTGGGGTGAAGAAGGACTGTAGAAGAGAGCAGAGGTTGGAGACTGGGGTGCAGAAGGATCGTTGCAGAGAGCAGAGTTTGGAGACTGGGGTGTAGAAAAAATGTTGCAGAGAGCAGAGGTTGGAGACTGAGGTGAAGAAGGAGTGTTACAAAGAGCAGAGGTTGGAGACTAGGGTGCAGAATAACTGATATCTAAAGTAGAGTTTGGAGTCTCGGGTGTATAAGAACCATTACAGACAGCAGAGGTTGGAGATTGCACTATAGAAGGAAGGTTACAGAGAGTAGAGTTTGGAGCCTGGGGTGTACAAAGACTTTTGCTTAGAACAGAGGTTGGAGACTGGGGTGCAGAAAGACTTTTGCAGACAGCAAAAGTTGGAGACTGAGGTGCAGAAGGATCGTTGCAGAGAGCAGAGTTTTCAGACTGATGTGCAGAAGGACTGTTACAGAGAGCAGATGTGAAATACTGGGGTGTACAAGGACTGTTGCAGAGAGTAGCAGTTGGATAATGGCGTCCAGAAGGACTGTTGCTGAGAGCATATGTTGGAAACTGGGGTGGGGAAGAACTGCTGCAGAGAGCAGACTTTGGAGACTAGGGTGCAGAAGGAGTGATACAGAAAGCAGACGTTGGTGACCTGAGTTCAGGACTGTTGCAGAGAGCAGAGGTTGGAGACTGAGGTGGAGAAGGACTGTTGCAGAGAGCAGCGGTTGGAGACTGGGGTGCAGAAGGACTGTTGCAGAGAGCAGAGATTGCAGACTGGGGTGAAGAAGGACTATTGCAGAGAGCGGAGGTTGCAGACTGAGGTACAGAAGGACTGTTACAGAGAGCAGAGTTTGGAGAATGTGGGGCAGAAGGACTGATACAGAAAGCAGAGGTTGGAGACTGGGCTTCAGAAGGAACCTTACAGAGAATAGAGGTCGGAGACTGCAGTACTGAAGGACTGTTACAGAGAGCAGAGATTGGAGACTGGGTTGCAGAATAAGTGTTGTAGAGAACAGAGGTTGGAAACTGGGGTGCAGAAGGACCATTGCAGAAAGCAGAGGTTGGAGATTGGGGCGCAGAAGTACTGTTGCAGAGAAAAGAGGTTGGTGTCTAAGGTGCAGAAGGACTGTTACAGAGAGCAGAGGTTCGAGACTGAGGTGCAGAAGGACTGTTACAGAGAGCAGAGGTTGAAGCCTGACATGCAGAAAGACGGATACATAAAGCAGAGTTTGAAGACTGGGTTGCAGAAAGACTGATACAGAGAGCAGAGGTTGGAGACTGGGGTGAACAATAAATGTTGTAGAGAAAAGAGGGTGGAGACTCTGGTACATAAGGACCATTGCAGAAAGCATATGTTGGAGACTGGGTTTCAGAAGGATCTTACAGAGAGTAGATTTTGGACTCTGAGGTGCAGAAGGACTGTTGCAGAGAGAAGAGGTTCGAGATTGGGGAGCAGAAGGACTATTGCAGAGAGCAGAGGTTGGAGTCTGAGTTGCAGAAGGACTGCTACAGAGAGCAGAGGTTGGTGACTTCGGTGGAAAAGTACTATTTCAGAGAGTAGATTTTAAAGAGTGGGGTGAGGAAAGAGTGTTGCAGAGAGCAGAGGTTGAAGACTGGGGTGAAGAAGGACTGTTGCAGAGAGCAGATGTTGCAGAGTGAGGTGCAGAAGGACTGTTACAGAGAGCAGAGTTTGGAGACTGTGGTGCAGAAGGAATGATACAGAAAGCAGAGGTTCGAGACTCAGGTGCAGGAGGACCCTTACAGAAAACAGAGGTTGAAGACTGCGGTACAGAAGAACTGTTGTAGAGAACAAGGTTGAAGAGTGGGGTGCAGAGGGACCATTGCAGATAGCAAACTTTGGAGACTGAGTTGCAGAAGAAATGTTACAGAGAGCAGAGTTTGAAACTGGGGTGTACAAGGATCTTACAGAGAGGAAAATTTGGAGACTGTGGTGCAAATAGATTGTTGCAGAGAGCAGACGTTGGAGACTGGGGTGAAGAAGGATCGTTGCAGAGGGTAGATTATGGATACTGGGGTATAGAAGGACTGTTCTAGGAAGCGAGGATGAAGAATGGGGTGCAGAAAGACTGTTTCAGAGAGCAGTTGTTGAAGACTGATGTGCAGAAAAACTGTTACAGAGAGCATGTTTGGAGACTAAGTTGCAGGACTGATACTTAGAGCAGAGTTTGAAGACTGTGGTGCAGAAGGATCTTACCGAGAGCAGAGTTTGGAGACTGAGGTGCAGAAGGACTGCTCCAGAGAGGAGAGGTTGTAGATTGGGGTGCAGAAGGACTGTTAAAGAGAGCAGAGTTAAGAGACTTGTGTGCAGAAGGCCTGTTACAGAGAGCAGAGGATGGTGTAGAAGGACTGTTACAGAGATAGATGTTGAATAGTGAGGTGCAAAAAGATCATTGCAGAGAGCAGATGTTGGAGACCGAGATGCAGAAGGACTGCTGCGGAGTGCAGAGGTTTGAGACTTGGGTGTAAAAGGACTGTTTCAGTGAGCAGATGTTGGGGATTGGGGTGCCAAAGGACCTTTGCAGAGAGCAGAATTCGAAGACTGAGGTGCAGATGGCCTGTTACAGAGAGCAGAGGTAGGATACTTGAGTGCAGAAGGACTGATAAAGAAAGCAGTGGTTGGAGACTGGGGTTCAGAAGACAGTTACAGAGAGAAGAGTTTGGAAATTGCAGTACAGAGGAACTGTTACAGAGAGCAGAGATTGGAGACTGGGGTGGAGAAGGACTGTTGCAGAGATCTGATGATGGAGACTTGGGTGCAGAAGGACTGTTGTAGAGAGTAGGTTGGAGACTGGGGTGCAGAAGGATTTTTGCAGAGAGTAAGGGTTGGAGATTGGGGTGCAGAAGACTGAGGTTAAGAAGGACTGTTGAAGACAACGGAGTTTGAAGACAGGGATGCAGACGGACCGTTGCAGAGAGCAGAGGTTGGAGACTGAGGTGCAGAAGTATTGTTACAGAGAGCAGAGGTTGGAGACTGGGGTGCAGAAGGACTGTTGCAGAATGCAGAGGTTGGAGACTGGGGTGAGGAAAAACTGTTTAAGAGAACGGAGTTTCGAGACTTAGGTGCAGAAGGACCTTTGCTGAGAGCAGCGTTTGGAGACTGACTTGAAGAAGGATTGTTACAGAGAGAAGAGGTTGGAGACTGAGGTTCTGAAGAACTGTTACAGAGAGCAGAGGTTGGAGACTGGGGTTCAGATGAATCTTACAGAGAGCAGAGATTGGAGACTGGGGTGCAGAAGGACTGTTATAGAAAGCAGAGATCGGAGACTTGGGTGCAAGAGGACTGTTGTAGAGAGAAGAGGTTGAAGCTGATGTGCAGAAGGACTGCTGCAGAGAGAAGAGGTTGGATATGGGGTTCAGAAAGACTGTTACAGAAAGCAGTGTTTGGAGACTGGGGTGCAGAAGGACTGATATAGAAAGCAGAGTTTGGAGACTTCTGTGCAGAAGGACCGTTACAGAGAGCAGAAGTTGGAGACTGTGGTACAAAAGGACTTTTACAGAGAGCAGAGTTTGCATACTGGGGTACAGAAGGACTATTGCAGACAACAGAGTTTGGAGACTGAGGTGTAGAAAGACCGTTGCAGAGAACCGAGGTTGGAGACTAATTAGCAGAAGCATTGTTACAGAGAGCAGAGTTTGGAGACTGGGGTACAGAAGGACTGTTTCAGAGAGCAGAGGTTGGAAACTGGGTGCAGGAGGATCTTCAAGAGAGCAGAAGTTGGAGACTGTGGTGCAGAAGACCTGTTACAAAGTTCAGATGTTGGAGACTTGGGTGTGGAAGTATCGTTGCAGAGAGAATAGGTTGGATACTGGGGTGCTGAAGGCCTGTTACATAGAGCTGAGTTTTTAGACTGGGGTGCAGGAGGCCTGTTACAGAGAGCAGAGTTTGGATACTGGGTTGCAGAAGGATCTTATATAGAGCAGAGTTTGGAGACTGAGGTGCAGTAGGACTGTTACAGAGGGCAGAGGTTGGAGACTAGGGTGTAGAATGATACTTGCAGAGATCAGAGTTTTTAGACTGAGGTGCAGAAGGACTGTTGAGAGTGCAGACGTTAAAGACTGGGTTGCAGAAGGATGGTTGCAGTGAGGAGATGTTGGAGGCTGGAGTGCAGAAGGACTCTTAAAGAGAGCAGATGTTGGAGACTGAGATTCAGAAGGACAGTTACAGACAATAGAGTTTAGAGACAAAGGTGTAGAAGGACTGTTGCTGAGAGCAGATGTTGGAGACTGGGGTGTAAAAGGACTGTTGCAGAGAGCAGAGTTTGGGGACTGGGATGAAGAAAGACTGTTGCAGAGAGCAGAGTTTGGAGACTGATGTGCAGAAGGACTGTTTCAGAGAGTAGAGTTATGAGACTGGGGTGAGGAAGGACTGATACAGAAAAGAGACTTTGTAAACTGGGGTGCATAAGGACAGTTACGGAGAGCAGAGGTTGGAGACTGCAGTATATAAGGACTAATACAGAGAGTGGAGATTTGAGACTAGTGTACAGAAGGACTGTGGCAGAGAGCAGATGGTGGACACTGTGGTGCAGAAGGACTGGTGCAGAGAGCAGAGGTTGGAGAATGGGGTGCAGAACGACTGTTGCAGATAACAGAGGTTGGAGACTTGGGTTCAGATAGACTGTCGCAGAGAACAGAGGTTGGAGACTGGGGTGCAGAAGGACCGTAGAAAAGAGCAGAGGTGAAAGACTGGGGTGCAGGAGGACTGTTGCAGAGAGAAGACGTTGGAGACTGGGGTGCAGAAGAATCATTGCAGAGAGAACAGGTTGAAGACTGGGGTGCAGAAGGACGGTTACAAAATGCAGTGTTTGAAGACTGTGGTACAGAAAGACTGTTATAGAGAGCAGAGGATTGAGACTGGGGTGCAGAAGGATCATTGAAGAGGGCAGAGGTTAGAGACTTATCCAGAAATCAGAGTTTGGAGACTGTGTTTTACAAGGATCTTACTGAGCGCAGAGTTTGGAGATTGAGGTGCAGCAGGACTCTTAGAGAGCACAGAGTTTGGAGACTGAGGTACAGTAGGATCGTTTCAGAGAGCAGAGGTGGAGACTGTGTTGTAGAAGGATCGTTACAGAGAGCAGAGGTTGGAGACTGGGGTGCAGAAGGACTGTTAAGGAGAGCACAGGTTGGAGACTAGGGTGCAGAAAAAAATTTTGCAGAGAGCACAGGTTGGAGACTGTGGTTCAGAAGTAGTGTTGCAGAAAGAAGAGGTCGTAGACTGTGGTGCAGAAGGACTGATATAAAAAGCAGAGGTTGGAGACTGGGGTGGAGAAGGACCCTTACAGAGAGCAGAGTTTGGAGACTGGGGTGCAGAAGGACTGTTACAGAGAGCAGAGTTTGGAGACGGGGTGGAGAAAAATTGTAACAGAGAGAAGAGGTTGGGGATGGGGTGAAGAACGCCTGTTAAAGAAAGCAGAGGTTGGAGACTGAGGTGCAGAAGGACTGTTGCAGAGAGCAGAGGTTTGAGACTGAGGTGTAGAAGGACTGTAACAGAGAGCAGAGGTTGGAGATTGGGATGCAGGAGGACTGATACAAAAAGCACATTTTGGATACTGGTGTGCACAGTGACAGTTACAGAGAGCAAATGTTGGAGACAGCAGTACAGAAGGACTGCTACAGAGAGCAGAGTTTGGAGACTTGGGTGGAGAAGGACTGTTACAGAGAGCATATGTTGGAGACTGGGGAGAAGAAGGACTGTTTTAGAGAGCGGAGGTTGGAGACTGAGGTGAAGAAGGACTGTTGCAGAAAACAGATGTTGGAAACTGGGGTACATAATGACCATTGGAGAGTGCAGAGGTTGGAGACTGAGGTGCAGAAGGACTGTTGTAGAGAGCAGAGTTTGGAGACTGGGGTGCAGAAGAACTGTTGCAGAGAGCAGTGGTTTTAGACTGGAATGTACAAAGACTGTTGCAGAGAGTAGAGGTTTGAGATTGGGGTCCAGAAGGACTGTAGCAGAGAGCAGAGGTTGGAGACTGGGGTGCAGAAGGACTCTTGCAAAGATCAGAGTTTGGGGAGTGGGGTGCAGAAAAATCGTTGTAGAGAGCAATATTTTGAGACTGGGTTGTAGAAGGATTGTTATAAAGAACAGAGTTTGGAGAATGGGGTGCAGAAGGCCTATTACGGAGAGCACAGTTTGAAGAAAGGATTCAGAAGTACATTTACAGAGAGTAGTTTTTGGAGGCTGAGGTGCAGTAGGACCGTTGCAGAGAGCAGATGTTGGAGACTGGGTTGCAGAGGGACTGTTGCAGAGAGCAGAGACTGAACACTGGGGTGTAGTAGGACTGTTGCGGAGAGCACAGGTTGGAGATTGGAGTGCAGAAGGACTGTTGCAGAGAGCAGAGTTTGAATCCTGGGTTACAGAGGCAGAGGTTGGAGATTTGGTGCAGAAGGACTGTAGCAGAGAGCAGATATTGGAGACTGGGGTGCAGGAGGACTGTTACAGAGGGCAGAGTTTGTAGAGTGAGATGCAGAAAGACTATTACAGAGAGCTGAGGTTGGAAATTGTGGTGCAGATTGACTGAACAGTAAGCAGAGATTGAGACTGGGGTGCAGAAGGACTGTTACAGAGAGCAGAGTTTGGAGACTGGGGTGCAGAAGACCTGTAAGAGAATAGTTTGGAGACTTCTGTGCAGAAGGATTGTTACAGATAGCACAGTTTGGAGACTGGGGTGCAGAAGGATCGTTGCAGAGATCAGAGGTTTTAGACTGAGGCTTAGAAGGAGTGATACAGAGAGCAGATGTTGGAGTCTCAGGTGCAAAAGGACTGTTATACAACAGAGTTTGAAGACTGTGGTGCAGAAGGACCGTTTCAGAGAGCAGAAGTTGGAGACTGGTGTGCTGAAGCATCATTACAGTGAGTAGAGGTTTGAGACTGAGGTGCAGAAGGTCTGTTACAGAGAGCAAAGTTTTGAAACTGGGGTGCAGAAGGATTGTTTCAGAGAGCAGAGTTTTCAGACTGAGGTGCAGAAGGAATGTAGCAGAGAGCAGATGTTAAATTCTGGGGTGCAGAGGACTGTTACAGAGAGCAGAGTTTTGAGACTGAGGTGCATAAGGATCATTACAGAGAGCACAGGTTACAGAGTGGGGTGCAGAAGGCCTGTTACAGAGAGCAGAGTTTGAAGTCTGGAGTGCAGAAGGCCTTTTAGAAAGAGCAGAATTTGGAGACTGGGGTGCAGAAGAACTGTTACAGAGAGCAGAGCTTGGATACTGGGCTGCAGAAGGACTGTTGCAGAGAGCAGAGGTTGGAGACTGTGTTGAAAAAGGATCCTTGCAGAGATCGGAGGTTGAAGACTGAGGTGCAGAAGGATCGCTACAGAGAGCAGAGATTGGAGACTTGGGTGAAGCAGGACAGATACAGAGAGTACAGTTTGGAGTCTGGTGTGCACAATGACAGTTACAGAGAGCAAAGGTTGGAGACAGCAGTACAGAAGGACTGCTACAGAGAGCAGCGTTTGGAGACTTGGGTGGAGAAGGACTGTTACAGAGAGCATATGTTAGAGACTGGGGAGCAGAAGGACTGTTTCAGAGAGCAGAGTTTAGAGACTGAGGTGAAGAAGGACTGTTGCAGAAAACAGATGTTGGAGACTGTGGTGCTTAATGACCATTGGAGAGAGCAGAGGTTGGAGACTGAGGTGCAGAAGGACTGTTGTAGAGAGCAGAGTTTGGAAACTGGGGTGTAGAAGGACTGTTGAAGAGACTATAGGTTGGAATCTGAGGTGCAGAAGTTGTGTTACAGAGAGCAGAGTTTGGAGACTCGGGTGCAGAAGGACAGTTACAGAGAGCAGATGTTAAATACAGGGTTGCAGAAGGATCTTACAGAGAGCAGAATTTGGAGACGGAGGTGCAGTTGGACTGTTACAGAAAGAAGAGGTTGGAAATTGGGGTGCAGAAGGATTGTTACAGAGACCAGAGTTTGAAGATTGCAGTATAGAAAAACTGTTACAGCGATCCGAGGTTGGACACTTGGGTGCAGAAGGAATGTTACAGAGATCACAGGTTAGAGACTGAGGTTCAGAAGGATAGATATGGAGAGCACAGATTTGAGACTAAGGTTAAGAAAGACTGATACAGAAAGCAGAGTTTGGAGACTGGGGTGCAGAAGGCACGTTACGGAGAGCAGAGTTTGGAGACTGCGGTACAGAAGGACTGTTACAGAGAGCAAATGTTGGAAACTCGGGAGTAGAAGGACTGTTGCAGAGGACAGACTTTGGAGACTGGGGTGCCACAGGACACTTTTTGAAAGCAGAGGATTAATTCTGGAGTGGAGAAGGAATGTTACAGAGAGCAGAGTTTGGAAACTTGAGTGCAGAGGATCTTACAGATAGCAGAGTTTGGAGATTGTGGTTCAGAAGGACAGTTGCAAAGAGCAGAGTTTGGACACCGGGGTGCAGAAGGACTGTTGCAGAGAGCAGAGGTTGGAGACTGGAGTGCAGAAGGACTGTTGCAGAGAGCAAAGTTTCTAACCTGAGGTGAAGAAGTCCTGTTACATAGAGCAGAGGTTGGAGACTGAGGTGCAGAAGGATTGTTACAGAGAGCAGAGTTTGGAGACTGGGGTGCAGAAAGACTGTTACAGAGTGCAGAGTTTTGAGACTGGGGTGCAGAAAGACTGTTGCAGAGAACAAAGGTTGAAGACTCGGGTGCCGAAGGACTGTTGCGAAGAACAAATGTTGGAGACTGGTGTGCAGAAGGACTGTTGCAGAGAGCAGTATTTTGAGACTGGGTTGCAGAAGGATCTTACAAAGAGGAGAGGATGGAGACTGAGGTGCAGGTGGAGTGTTACAGAGAGCAGTGTTTGGAGACTGAGGTGCAGAAAGATTGTTACAGAGAACAGAGTTTGGAAACCGAATTTAAGAAGGACTTATACAGAGAGCAGAGTTTGGAAAATTGGGTGCAGAAGGACCGTTACAGAGAGCAGTGGTTGGAGACTGCGGTATAAGACTGTTACCGTGAAAAGATGTTGGAGACTGGGGTGCAGAAGGACTCTTACATAGAGCACAGTTTGGAGACTTAGGTGCAGAAAAATAGATACAGAGAACAGAAGTTGGAGACTGGGGTTCAGACAGATTGATACAGAAAGCAGAGTTTGGAGACTGGGGTGGAGAAGGACCGTTACAAAGAGCAGTGGTTGGCGACTACGGTACAGAAGGACTTTTACAGAGAGCAGATCTCAGAGACTGGGGAGCAGAAGGAGTTTTGCAGAAGATCGTGGTATGAGACTGGGGTTAAGAAAGGATGTTACAGAGAGCAGAGTTTGGAAACTGGAGTGCAGAAGGACGTTACAGAGAGAGAAGTTGGAGACTGTGGTGCAGAACGACTGTTGCAGATAGCAGACATTGAAGACAGGGGTCCAGAAAATCGTTGCAGAGAGCAGAGTTTGGAGAATGGGGTGCAGTAGGACTGTTGCAGAGAGCAGATGATGGAGACTGGGGTGCAGAAGGACTGTTGCAGAGAGCAGATTTTAGATTCTGTGGTGTAGAAGGACTGTTACACAGAGCAGAGTTTGGAGACTGAAGTGCAGAAGGACTGTTACAGAGAGCAGAGTTAGGAGACTGGGGTGCAGAAATACTGTTACAGAGAGCAGAGGTTGGAGACTTGCGTTCAGCTGGATCTTACAGAGAGCAGAGTTTGGAGACTGGGGTGCAAAAAGACTGTTGCAGAGAGCAGATGTTGGAGACTGGGGTGGAGAAGAATCGTTGCAGATAAAAGAGGTTGGAGACTGGTTTGGAAAAGGCCTGTTACAGAGAGCAGAGTTTAAAGACTGGGTTTCAGAATGATCTTAACCAGAGCAGAGTTGGGAGACTGAGTTGCAGAAGGACTGTTAGAGAGAGCAGATGTAGGGGACTGGGGTGCAGAAGGGTCATTGCAGAGAGGAGAGTATTAAGACTGAGGTGCAGAAGAACTGTTGCAGAGAGCAGATGTTGGAGACTGGGGTGCAGAAGGACTGTTGCAGAGAGCAGATATTTGTAACTAGGTTGCAGAAGGACTGTTATAGAGAGCAAAGTTGGAGACTGGGGTGAATAAGGACTGTTGCAGAGAGCAGATGTTGGAGAATGAGGTGCGGAAGTTTTGTTTCAGAGAGCAGAGGTTGGAAACTCAGGTGCAGAAGGACTATTAAAGAGTGCAGAGGTTTGATACAGGGGTGCAAAAGGATCTTACAGTAAGCAGAATTATGACCCTGAGGTGCAGAAAGACTGTTGCAGAGACCAGAGGTTGGGGACTAGGGTGCAGTAGGATCATTGCAGAGAGCAGAGTTTGGAGACTGGGGTTCTGAAGGATGTTGCAGAGAGCAGGGGTTGGAGACTGTGGTGCAGAAGGCCTGCTACAGAGAGCAGAGTTTGGAGACTGGCGTGAAGAAGGCCTGTAAGAGAGAGGAGAGTTTGGAGACTGGGTTGCAGAAAGACTGTTATAGAGAGCAGAGTTTGGATACTGGGTTGCTGAAGTATCTTACATAGAGAAGAGGTTGGAGTTGACGTTCAGGTGGACTGTTACAGAGAGCAGTGGTTTGAGACTGGGGTGCAGAAAGATCGTCCAGAGAACAGAGTTGTCAGACTGAGGTGCAGAAGTACTGTTACAGAGAGGAGCGGTTGGAGACTGAGTTGTAGAAGGACTGTTACAGAGAGCAGAGTTTGGAGACTGAGGTGCATGAGGACTGTTAGTTAAAGCAGAGGTTGAAAATTGGGGTGCAGAAGGACTGTTACAGAGACCAGAGTTTGGAGACTGTTGTATAGAACAATTCTTACAGAAAGCAGAGGTTGGAGACTCTGGTGCAGATGGAATGTTACAAAGAGCACAGGTTGGAGACTGAGGTGCAGAAGGATAGATACAGAGAGCACAGTTTGAGACTGGGGTTCAGAATGACTGATATAGAAAGCAGATTTTGGAGACTGGGGTGCAGAACGACTGTTCCAGAGAGCAAAGGTTTGAGACTGTGGTCCAAAAGGACTGTTACAGAGAGCAGAGGTTCGATACTGGGGTTCAGTTGGACTGTTACAGAGGACAGAGGTTGGAGACTGGGTTGCCCACCCTCGCAGAAAGCAGAGGTTGGAGACTGCAATGGAGAAGAAAGGTTTTAGAGAGCAGATTTTGTAAACTGGAGTACAGAAAGATCTTACAGAGAGCAGAGGTTGGAGACTGTGGTGCAGAAGGACTGTTGCAGAGAGTAGAGGTTGGAGACTAGGGTCCGGAAGTATCGTTGCAGAGAGCAGAGTTTGGAGACTGGGGTGCAGAAGGACTGTTGCAGAGAGCAGAGGATGGAGACTGGGGTGCAGAAGGACTGTTAAAGGAAGCAGAGTTTGGAAATTGGGATGTAGAAGGACCGTTAAAAAGAGCAGAGTTTGGAGACTGCGGTATAAGACTGTTACCGAGAGAAGAGGTTGGAGACTGGGGTGGAGAAGGACTCTTACATAGAGCACAGGTCGGAGACTGAGGTGCAGAAAAATAGATACAGAGAACAGAGGTTGGAGACTGAAGTTTCAAAAGACTGATACAGAAAGCAGAGGTTGGAGACTGGGGTGTAGAAGGACCGTTACAAAGAGCGGAGTTTGGAGACTGCGGTACAGAAGGATTGTTACAGAGAGCAGATCTGGGAGACTAGGGAGTAGAAGACTGTTGCAGAAGACAGAGGTGAGATTCCAGTGGAGAAAGAATGTTACAGAGAGCAGAGTTTGGAAACTAGAGTGCAGAAGGATCCTACAAATATAAGAGGTTAGAGACTGTGTTGCAGAAGGACTGTTGCAGAGAGCAGACGTTGGAGACTGGGGTCCAGAAGGATCATTGCAGAGAGCACAGTTTTGAGACTGGGGTGCAGAAGGACTGTTCCAGAGAGCAGATGTTGGAGACCGGGGTGCAGAAGGACTGTGGCAGAGACCAGATTTTAGAGACTGGGGTGCAGAAGGACTTACACAGAGCAGTGTTTGGATACTGGGGTGCAGAGGACTGTTATAGAGAGCAGAGTTTTTAGCCGGGGTTCAGATGGATCTTACAGAGAGAAGAGTTTTGAGATTGGGGTCCAAAAGAACTATTGTAGAAAGCAGATTTTGGAGAATGGGGTGCAGAAGCGGTTGGAGACTGGGGTCAGAAGGCCTATCACAGAGAGCAGAGTTTGGAGACTGCATGGCAGAAGTCATGTTACAGAGAGCAGAGTTTGGAGACTGTAGTGCAGAAGGACTGTTACAGAGTGCAGAGTTTAAAGACTGGGTTGTAGAAGGATCTTACAAAGAGCAGAGATGGGAGAATGTGTGGTGAGCCGTTCCTGCGGACTGTGGTCGCCATTACATGATGGCGCTGGCTCCGTTGTGGTCTGTGAAGGACAACTCCATATCAAAGAGAGTTGGCGTGTTCCCAGCTCCTTATCAGAGAAAGTTGGCGTGTCATTTTCTAGCACTCTGTGAGAAGGGTACACGTGGCAGCTTTGCATTGGGGTTCGCGGTGCTTTATTAAGGCTGGGAGGGGCATCCGAGGTAGTAGTAGAAGAAGTATTAGAAGAATATCAAGGGCCTGAATAAACTGCTGAAAGAAGATTCCTGAGTCGCGTCTTCCTTGCGGGCAAGGGGCGTCGCGACAAGTGGTGCCGAAACCCGGGAGAAAAGAAACAAAGAAACACCCAGGAACCAGAACTTTCAGCAGTCAGGGAGGTGCACCGGTAAGTCCCAGGTAACGTGGGACCCACTGTTAAAAAGCGGGAAGCTCCTCTGTAAAGAGAGGGCGCTACATCTTATAGCAATTGCACTCTGAATTTTTGTTCTCTTTCTGTGTATGTTCGTTTTGTTTTGTGTACTTTCACTTACGATTTCTGTGTTTTCTTGTGTTGCGTCATGGGTGCCGTGACTTCAAGTCCACTTCTTCTGGCCTTAGATGGCCTTTTACGTTCCAAGGGACTGGAGGTGAAACGCAGTACCTTAGAGAAATTTTTACAGAGGGTAGATACAGCTGCACCGTGGTTTGCATTTTCAGGCAGCCTCACTACACCCAGCTGGGATAAATTAGGCAAAGACCTTGACTTTGCTCGTGAGCAGGGCATGCTAGAGGGTGGGGTGATACCCCTCTGGAAGATGGTCCGTAGTTGTCTTACAAATGGCCGGTGCCAAGAAGCGCTTGTTAAAGGGCAAGAGGTTTTAGATCAATTGCATGAAGAAAAATCAGAAACAACAGAGAGCGAAGTGTCTCAGGAAGAGGGGAGTGTGTGGGGCGTGGAGAACGGGAGGAGACTGTATCCAGATCTCAGTGTGCTGCGCACGCCCCCATTCAAAAGTGGGTCAGAGGCAGAAGACGCTGAGGAGGAGGAGATAAGAACGCTGTCCCGGCAGTTAGAAAGTTTAGGTACAGGAAACCGAGATAAGCAAGGGCTCAAAAACGGGCGGCCTCCCGATCCGCCTCCGTATGGCAGGGGTGTTTCGGGACAAAGTTTCCACGCCCAAACATGGAGGGCTGTTAACGCTGAGATGGGTCTTGCTTATCCAGTTTTTCAGGATGATAATAGGGGAAGATTTCATGAGACTTTGGATTTCAAGATTGTAAAGACCCTGGCGGAGTCTGTGCGCATTTATGGGGTTGATGCCGCCTTTACGCTAACTCAGGTAGAGAACCTGTCTAGATATTGCATGACTCCCTCTGATTGGGCTAGCCTCGTTCGGGCTTATGTCTCCCCAGGCAAATATCTGGACTGGAGAGCATTTGTGCTAGAGGGCGCAGCAGAGCAGGCCGCCCAAAATCATGCAGCAAGACACCCCCATTGGGACAGGGAAATGCTTTTGGGGCAAGGGAGATTTGCTAATCAACAGACAGGATTTCCTCCTGAAGTATATGACCAGATTAATAATATTTGCATTCGGGCATGGAAATCACTTCCTAATAGAGGAGAGGTGTCTGGTAACCTGACTAAAATTATACAAGGCCCTACAGAACCCTTTTCAGATTTTGTAGCAAGGATGGTGGATGCTGCTGGAAAAATTTTTGGAGATCCTGATAGAGCCATGCCCCTTATCAAGCAATTGGCTTTTGAGCAATGCACCAAAGAATGTAAAACAGCGATTACTCCTTATAAAAATAAAGGCATAGAGGCATGGATGAAGGTGTGTAGAGAGCTTGGAGGACCTTTAACTAATGCAGGACTTGCAGCTGCTGTCCTTCGGGTTACAAAAAGGGGCGGTTCTGGTGCTGGAACATGCTTTCGTTGTGGTCAGCCTGGTCATCTCAAGCGTGAATGTCCCAAAAAAGACAATTTCAATGGACCTCCCCATGGTGGCTTTTGCAATGGCCCTCGTTTACCGGGGTTGTGTCCAAAATGTAAAAAGGGGAAGCATTGGGCAAGAGAGTGTAGATCAGTGAGGGACATACATGGGCAGCCTGTTTTAACTGGGTCAAAAAACGGCCGGAGGGGCCCTCGACCCCAGGGCCCGCAAATATATGGGGCAATGGAGAATGTCACACCCGAACCCGAGACATGGCCATCTCTACGCCATCCCATGAGACGCGGAGAGCCACTACAGGTGCAGCGGGATTGGACCTTTGTTCCACCTCCAGACTCGTATTAACACCTAAGATGGAAGTCCTGTTGGTAGAAACTGAGTTCAAAGGGCCTTTACCACCTGGCACTGTGGGCTTATTGATTGGACGTGCTTCCTCTATTTTACAAGGTCTTCATGTTTTTCCCGGAGTCATAAGCCCTGATACAGTGGGGACAGTAAAAGTCATGGTGGAAGCTCCAAGAGGCATTGTGTCTATCTCCCCAGGGGATCGGATTGTTCAATTACTAATTTTGCCTAGTTTACATAACCACTTCCTGGCTGACTCACGGTCACAGATGGGAAGTGAGATTGGTAGCACTGGAGGAAATTGTATCTATTTGTCACTGGGTATGAGGAACCGCCCCACCTTGGAATTAATCATAGAGGGTAAATCTATTGTGGGACTGCTGGATACAGGAGCAGACAGTAGTATTATAGCCCTTAAAGACTGGTCTAAGGGATGGCCAGTACAGACTTCTGATCAATCCTTAAGGGGACTTGGATATGCCCAAGCTCCTCAAATTAGCTGCAGACATCTATCCTGGAAGGACCCGGAGGGACACCGTGGTACCTTTCAACCTTATGTGCTTGATTTACCTATTTCTTTATGGGGCCATGATCTGATGGAAGACATGGGGTTCACCCTTAGTAATGACTATTCCCTAATGTCTCAACGGATCATGCAAAATATGGGGTATAGGCCAGGTCTAGGACTAGGAAAACATCTACAGGGGCGTAAACACCTTGTGCAAGGTCATCAAAAACTTGACAGATTCGGTCTGGGTTTTTCATAGGGGCCGCTGGGGCTCAAATACCCATAACTTGGCTCACCGAGGAGCCTGTTTGGGTGCCTCAGTGGCCCCTTCCCTCGGCTAAACTGGCAGCAGCCCATGACCTAGTTAAAGAACAACTTGACTTGGGCCACATTCAACATTCTACTTCTCCATGGAATACTCCCATATTTGTCATTAAGAAAAAATCAGGGAAGTGGCGCCTACTGCATGATTTACGAGCAGTTAATGCTCAAATGCAACTTATGGGGCCCATTCAAAGAGGGCTGCCGCTGCTTTCCTCTGTTCCTCAAGGCTGGCATATCATTGTTATTGACATTAAAGACTGTTTCTTTTCTATTCCTTTGCATCCTACGGACTCACAGCGTTTTGCCTTCACCCTTCCCTTGTGTAATCACGAGGAACCAGATCAAAGGTTTGAGTGGGTTGTTTTACCACAGGGAATGTCTAACAGTCCTACGATTTGTCAGATGTATGTAGGGAAGGCACTCACACCTCTCAGACAAAAATATCCTTCCATCAAGATTATTCATTATATGGATGATGTATTATTGGCAGCCAAATTAGAACAGTCAGTTTATGAGGCCTATAAAGACCTGGTGAAGTTGTTAGCTCAGTATGGATTACATATTGCACCTGAAAAGGTTCAAACAGGGGATTCTATTCAGTATTTGAGAGCGACGATTAGATATGACATGTTAAAACCACAAAAAGTTACTATAAGAACTCAAGATCTCCAAACTTTAAATGATTTTCAAAAACTTTTGGAAGATATTAATTGGATAAGAGGTTATTTACATATTCCTCATATCGTGCTCCAGCCTTTGTATGCTATTCTTAAGGGTGATCCAGATCTTACTTCCCCTCGTACCCTCACTAAAGAGGCCAGAGCGGCCCTTATAAAAGTAGAAGAAGCTATACAACATGCTACTCTATGCAGGCTCCAGAGTGATAAACCTTTCCAGTTATGTGTACTTGCCACTATGTGGCAGCCTACTGGAGTACTGTGGCAAGATGGGCCTTTACTATGAATCCACCCACATGTATCCCCAGGAAAATTTTTAGAATACTATCCTGATGCTGTTGCAGCATTAGCACTTAGAGGGATTCAACAGAGCATTCAATTTTTCGGACAAGCACCTTTTTCTCTTATCATACCCTATTCTAAAGCTCAAATTAATGTTTTGTGTGCTACTCTGGACAACTGGGCCATTCTATGTTGCTCGTTTCAAGGGGATATTGATAATCATTACCCTTCTCATCCATTACTCCATTTTGTTAAAGAGCATCCTATCATTTTCCCTAGAGTAACTTCGCCCACTCCAATTCTGGGGGCTGTTAACATTTTTAATGATGGCTCTAAGTCTGGAATGGGAGCTTATGTGATTAATGACTCTCCCCCTGTCCAGCATCAATTTGCTCCTGGAAATCCATAATGGGTAGAACTACAAATTGTCATTGAAGTTTTTAAACAGTGTTCTTTTCCTTTCAATCTCATTTCGGACTCCATCTATGTGGTGCAGGCGCTCAAAATTCTGGAGGCTGTAGGAGCTATTAGTGACACCCATACTGTGTCTGCTTACTTTAATCAGCTTCAACAGCTTATCCGTAGCCGTACTGCCCCTTTCTATCCAATGCACATTCGGGCTCACACCTCTCTTCCTGGCCCGTTATCACAGGGTAATGCCTGTGCTGACTCGGCAACTAGAAGCCAGTTGGTATGCTTGGCCTCCTCCTTAGAAGAAGCTAAATTGTTTCATCACAACTTTCATGTCAATGCTATGACACTGCGCAGACGTTTTTCCATCTCCAGAGCAGATGCTCGTCAGATAGTATTACAATGTCCCCATTGTGTCACATTTCTTCATCCTCCTACTTATGGTGTAAACCCACGAGGATTGAAGCCATTGGTCGTCTGGCAAATGGACGTAACTCACGTGCCTGACTTTGGTAACCTCAAATATGTACATGTTTCTATTGACACATACTCTGGAATTATTCATGCTTCTGCTTTATCGGGAGAAAAGGCACGTAATGTTATTACTCATTGCTTAGAGGCATGGGCAGCATGGGGTGCACCTGCATCCCTTAAGACTGATAATGGACCTGCTTATACGGGCAGACAGTTTACATCTTTTTGTTCTACTATGGGAGTACAACTTGCTCATGGGTTGCCTTACAATCCTCAAGGGCAAGGCATTGTTGAACGTGCCCACTGCACCTTAAAAGAAACCTTAGAAAAACAAAAAGGGGGAATAGGAGTTGACCACACTCCTAAAGAACGCCTGTCCTTAGCTCTTTTTACCATTAATTTTTTGAATTTGGATATTCATGGCCGCTCTGCAGCCGATAGACATGTGTCCCCTCAGCCCTCTGTGACTGGCTATGTTAAGTGAAAGGATGTTCTTACGGGCCAATGGAATGGCCCTGACCCCGTGCTGACATGGGCACGAGGATCTGTATGTGTTTTTCCCCAGGATCGCACGGAGCCGCTGTGGATCCCTGAATGCCTGACAACAAGAGTCTCGAGATCTACTAACCAGCAGCAGGAGGTGCCACAACAGTCCCATGATGAGGAGCTTCATTCTGATGAGTGCTCTGGCTCTGATGCTGGTGCAAATGGTACAGATGGCACCAATGCAGTGGTGGGCAGTGGCACGGGCATGGCCAATGCCAATGCCAGTTCATAGTAATTCTAGTGTCCTCCCCACTCTTTTTTATACCTCATGTGAGATGTCTGCTCCTTGTACCTCTCCTAGAGGGGACATGGAAAATATTTTTAATCAGTCTCAAGTTAATCTCATAGGAGTTTTTTGTTTCAGTCTTGGGAACACTAATTGTATTAGCCTTAAGACCAAAAATTTGACTAACTGGGAGGACCCATTGCGGTCCAGTCGAGTCTCAGGGAGTATTCTCATTGCTGTATTGAGCCAAGTAGTTTCAGGGAAGCAATCAGGCTCAGGGACCCCCGCAACTAGCTCTGTTTTAAACATAACTACTTTAGCTATTATCTCCGAGGTATTAATCCCAATGCCTCCTTCTTCTAATAGTACTTGCTATGCCACTCATTTCAAGGCCTCTCCTTACTGTACCCCTAATTTTGGTTTTCCCCCGACATTTACGCCTTGTCAGGATCATTCTTGGGAGAAACATCAAGTTGCTAAATGTTTCTCCTTTTTCCCCCCTCTGAAGAGATATGTTTATAACTTTAACAACAATGCCAACTCCTCTACAGGAACAGGTTGGTCCTGGTTTCAATGGCTCATTTCCAATGAGAAGGGGGCTTCAGCCGATATTTCCGCATTGGCTCAATTACTAGGAGCCAAAAGTTGGCTGGCTAATGTTTCTGGCACTACTAAGGAGAGTGAACGAGGTAATAGGCTTACATCTGATTCGTTCAACTCCTCCTGCAATGGTCTGTATCCAATCTCCGTTCTTGTTCCTTTTAGCTAATCACACCTCATCGGGGATGCTGGATTGTTCTATTATTACCTGTTTCTTATCTGAGTGTTGGAATGGTTCTTGGACTGTAGCAGTGATTATGAAAATTCCAACTTTTGTCCCAATCCCAGTCACTGCGGATCCAGACAAATTTCCTATTGTAGAGCTACTTAGAGTCCGCAGAGATTTTGGAATCACAGCAGCTATAGTGACAGCCGTGGTGGCATCTGCTGCTGCAGCAGTTACGGCCGGAGTAGCCATGGCCAGTCAAGTACAAACTGCTGCCACTATTAATCAAGTTGTTCAACAAACGTCCACTATACTTGAATCGCAAAATGCGATTAATCAACATATTTTGTCAGGGATTTTAGCTACCAACCAGAGAATAGATTTTCTTCAAGCTCAGGTAGAAGAATTGGCTGACCTAGTACTTTTAGGCTGCATTGACCAACGTGCACATTTATGTATAACCTCTGTCAGATTTAATGATTCCAGGAATGCTTCCCACATCATTGGTGGATATCTGGCCGGAAATTGGTCCATGGAAGCGGAAGACATGATCCAGTCTCAACTAACCCAGATAGCTGTCTTGAATAGTACCCGTGTCGATCCCGTGACTCTGGGTCAATTCACCAATTGGATATCTTCTGCTTTTTCTTTTTTTAAAGAGTGGGTGGGAGTAGGCATTTTTGGTGCACTGTGTTGTTTTGGTATGTTCCTCTGTTTGTGGTTTCTCTGTCGCCTTAAAGCTCGTAGTGCTCAAGATAAGGCTATGATCATACAAGCTCTTCCTGCTTTAGAAACTGGCAACTCGCCAAGGTCTGGCTTGCGCATCTTAAGCACTAAACTTTTGACATGGTCATCGCACCCCAAGTTATTATAACACTGCACTAGGATTGACATGTCTTTCCTCATTATTCTCTTAGTGTCAGAAAGCCCTTGCACTCTGCCGGTCTTGCTACCATTGCACGCAGATGGGTTTCTACACTAGTGCCTTTGACATGGTCGTTGCACCCCAAGTTATTATAACATTGCACTGGGTACGACATGTCCTTCTTTTGTCTTTCTCTTAGTGCTGGAAAGCCCTTGCACTCTGCGGGTCTTGTTGCCATTGCACGCAGAAGGGTTTCCACACTGGTCTTTATCTATCACTTTAAAGTCCGTGCCTTTCTTTCAGGGTGCTGCCAACTTGTTTGTAGTTGTACTTCTGCATGGCCACAGTTCAACCTCAGCTATTCCCTCTTACTCACCATCGTCACGATACAAGATGCGAGGCAAGGCACTGCACTTGAGTGATCCATTGAGAAGAGGGACCTCAAGGGGAGCATGTCCTATTGCATGCGGGTTTGACGTGTCTCCGCCCCGCCCCACGAAATAAGGCGTCGGCTGATATGGTGTCAGATCTGGGGAAGGCGCCCCCTGGGGCTGGCCCATACTATGCAGCCACTTTTGCACAGTGGGATAGGACCTCTACCCTCGCCTGTATTGTCTTAGTGAAACAAAAAGGGGGAGCTGTGGTGAGCCGTTCCTGCGGACTGTGGTCGCCATTACATGATGGTGCTGGCTTCATTGTGGTCTGTGAAGGACAACTCCATATCAAACAGAGTTGGCGTGTTCCCAGCTCCTTATCAGAGAAAGTTGGCGTGTCATTTTCTAGCACCCTGTGAGAAGGGTACACGTGGCAGCTTTGCATTGGGGTTCGCGGTGCTTTATTAAGGCTGGGAGGGGCATCCGAGGTAGTAGTAGAAGAATTATTAGAAGAATATCAAGGGCCTGAATAAACTGCTGAAAGAAGATTCCTGAGTCACGTCTTCCTTGCGGGCAAGGGGCGTCGCGACAAGAATGGGGTACAGAAGGACTGTTAGAGAGAGCAGAAGTAGGAGACTGTGGTTCAGAAGGGTCCTTGCAGTGAGCAGACTTTTCAGAGTTAGGTGCAAAAGGACTGTTGCAGAGAGCAGATATTGGAGACTGGAGTGAGAAAGGACTGTTGCAGAGAGCAGAATTTGGAGACTTTGGTGAAGAAGGATCCTTGCAGAGAGCAGACATTGGAGACTGGTTGGCAGAAGCACTGTTACAGAGAGCAGAGTTTGAAACTGGGTTGCTGTAGGATCTTACAGAGGGCAGAAGTTGCAGACAGGGGTGCAGAAGGATTGTTACTGGAGAAGAGCTTGGAGACTGTGGTCCAGAAGGACTCTTGCAGAGAGCAGACGTTGGAGACTGGGGTTCAGAAAGATCGTTGCAGAAAGCAGAGTTGGAGACTGGGGTGTAGAAGGACTGTTGCAGAGAGCAGATGTTGGAGATTGGGTTGCAGACGGACTTTTGCAGAGAGCAGAGGTTGGAGAGTGGGGTTCAGAAAGACTGTTGCAGAGACATGAGGTTGGAAAATAAGGTGCAGAAAAACTGTTACGGAGAGCAGAGTTTGGAGACTGGTGTGCTGAAGGACTGTTGCAGAGAGCAGACATTGGAGACTGGGGTTAAGAACCATCGTTTCAGAGAGCAGAGGTTGGAGACTGGTGTGCAGAAGGATTGTTACAGAGAGTAGAGTTTGGAAACTGGGTTTTAGAAGGATGCTACAGAGAGCCGAGGTTGGAGACTGAAGTGCAGAAGGACTGTTACAGAGATTAGAGGTTGGAGACTGAGATGCAGAAGGATCGTTGCAGAGAACAGAGTTTGGAGACTCAGGTGCAGAAAGATAGATACAGAGAACAGCTGTTGAAGACTGGGTTCAGACTGACTGATACAGAAAGCAGAGGTTAAAGACTGGGGTGTAGAAGGACCGTTACAAAGAGCACAGGTTTGAGACTGCGATACAGAAGGACCAGATATCAGAGACTGGGGAGCAGAAGGACTTCTGCAGAGGACAGAGTTTACAGACTGGGGTGGAGAAGGAATGTTACAGAGTGCAGAGTATGGAATCTAGAGTGCACAAGAATCTTTCAAAGAGCAGATGTTGGAGACTGTGGTGCAGAAAAACTGTTTAAGAGAGCAGATGTTGGAGACTGGGGTCCAGAAAGAGCGTTGCAGATTGCAGAGTTTGGAGACTGGGGTGCAGAAGGACTGTTTCAGAGAGCAAATGTTTTAGACTGGGGTGCAGAAGGACTGTTACAGAGAGCAGAGGTTGGAGACTGAGGTGCAGAAGGACTGTTACAAAGAGCAGAGTTTGGAGACTGGGATGCAGGAGGACTGTTACAGAGAGCAGAGGTTAAAGACTGGGGTGCAGATGGATCTTACAGATAGCAGAGTTTGGAGACTGGTGTGCAGAAGGACTGTTACAGATAGCAGAGTTTGGAGACTGGGGTGCAAATGGACTGTTGCAGAGAGCAGATGTTGGAGACTGGGGTGGAAAAGATTCATTGCAGAGAGAAGATGTTGGAGACTGGGGTGCAGAAGGCCTGTTACAGAGAGCAGAGTTTGGAGACTGGGTTTCAGAAAGATGTTAAAAAGAACAGAGTTAGGATACTGAGGTGCAGAGGAACTGTTACAGAGAGTAGAGGTAGGAGACTGGGATTCAGAACGGTCGTTGCAGAGAGCAGAGTTTTCAGACTGAGGTGCAGAAGAACTGTTGCAGAGTGCAGATGTTGGAGACTGGGGTGCAGAAGAATTGTTACAGAGAGCAGAGATTGGAGACTGGAGTGCATTAGGATCTTAGAGAGAGCAGAGGTTCGAGACTAGGGTGCAGAAGCACTTTTGCCAAGAGCAGAGTCTGGAGACTAAGTTGCAGAAGGGTCTTACAAAGAGCAGAGCTAGGAGAATGAGGTGCAGAAAGATCATTGCAGAGAGCACAGATTTCAGACTGAGTTGCAAAAGGACTTTTGAAGAGAGCAGATATTGAAGACTGGGATGCAGATGGACTGTTGCAGAGAGCAGAGGTTAAAGACTGGGGTGAAGGAGTGTCGTTGCAGTGAGCAGAGTTTTCAGACTGAGGTGCAGAAGGACTGTTGCAGAGAGCAGATGTTGGAGACTGTGTACTGAAGGATTGGTGCAGAGTGCAGAGGTTGGAGACTTTGGTGAGGAAGGATCTTTGATGAGAGCAGAGGTTGGAGACCGGTGTGCAGAAGCACTGTTACAGAGAGCAGAGTTTGGAGACTGGGTTTCAGTAAGATATTACAGAGAGCAGAGGTTGCAGACAGGGGTATAGAAGGATTGTTACAGAGAGCAGATGTTGAAGACTTTGGTGCAGAAGGACTGTTACAGAGAGCATAGGTTGGAGTCTGAGGTGTAGAAGGACTGTTACAGAGAGCAGAGTATGGAGACTAATGTGCAGAAGGACTGTTACAGGAAGCAGAGTTTGGAAATTGGGGTGCAGAAGGACCGTTAAGGAGAGAAGTCTTTGGAGACGGCGGAATAGGACTGTTTCCGAGAGCAGAGGTTGGAGACTGGGGTGCCGCAGGACCCTCAAAAAAAGCAGAGGTTACAGACTGTGGTGGAGAAGGAATGTTAGAGAGAGCAGATTTTGGAAACTGGCGAGCAGAAAGATGTTACAGAGAGCAGAGTTTGGAGACTGTGGTTCAGAAGGACTGTTGCAGAGAGCACATGTTGGAGCCTGGGGTCCAGAAGGATAGTTGGAGAGAGAAGAGTTTGGACTGCAGTTAGAATGACTGTTGCAGAGAGCAGATGTTGCAGACTTGGGTGCAATAGGATCATTGCAGAGAGCAGTGGTTGGTGACTTGGGTGCAGAAATATCGTTGCAGAGAGCAGAGGTTGAAGACTGAGGTGCAGAAGGCCTGTTACAGAGAGGAGAGGTTGGAAAGTGGGGTGCAGAAAAACTGTTACAGATAGCAGAGTTTGGAGACTGGGTTGCAGAAGGACTGTTACAGAGAGCAGAGTTTGGAGACTGGGGTTCAGATGGATCTTACAGAGAGCAGATTTTTGAGACTGTGGTGAAAGAGGACTTTTGCAGAGAGCAGAGGTTGGAGACTGGTGTGAAGAAGAATCCTTGCAGAGAGAAGTGTTTGGAGACTGGGGTGCAGAAGGCCTGTTACAGAGAGCAGTGGTTGGAGACTGGGTTGCAGAAGTCCTGTTGCAGCGAGCAGAGGTTGGAGACTGTTGTGCAGAAGGATGATTACCGAGTGCAGAGTTTAAAGACTGGGTTGCAGAAGGATTTTACAGAGAGCAGAGTTCGGAGACTTAGGTGCAGAAGGTTCGTTGCATACAGCAGAGTTTTCCCACTGAAGTGCAGAATGACTGTTGCTGAGAGCAGATATTGGAGACTGGGGTGCAGAAGGACTGTGGCAGAGAGCAGACATTGGAGACTCGGTTAAGAAGGATGGTTTTAGAAAGCAGAGGTTGGAGACTGGTGTGCAGAAGGATTGTTACAGAGAGTACAGTTTGGATACTGGGTTTTAGAAAGATGCTACAGAGACAAGAGGTTGGAGACTGAAGTGCAGAGGAATGTTACAGAGATTAGAGGTTGGAGACTGAGGTGCAGAAGGACCGTTGCAGAGAACAGAGTTTGGAGACTGAGGTGCAGAAGGATAGATACAGAGAACAGAGGTTGGAGACTGCAGTTCAGACAGACTGATACAGAAAGCGGAAGTTGGAGACTGGGGTGTAGAAGGACTGTTACAAAGAGCACAGGTTGGAGACTGCGGTAGAGAAGGACCAGATGTCGGAGACTGGGGAGCAGAAGGACTGTTGCAGAGGACAGATTTTGGATACTGGGATGGAGAAGAAATGTTACAGAGTGCAGAGTATGAAATCTGAAGTGCACAAGAATCTTACAAAGAGCATAGGTTGGAGACTCTGGTGCAGAAAGACTATTGAAGAAAGCAGATGTTGGGGACTGGGGTCCAGAAGGAGCGTTGCTAATAGCAGAGTTTGGAGACTGGTGTGAAGAACGACTGTTGCAGAGAGCAGATGTTTTAGACTGGGGTGCAGAAGGACTGTTACAGAGAGCAGAGGTTGAAGACTGAGGTGCAGAAAAACTGTTACAAAGAGCAGAGTTTGGAGACTGGGATGCAGGAGGACTGTTACAGAGAGCAGAGGTTAAAGACTGGGGTTCAGATGGATCTTACAGATAGCAGAGTTTGGAGACTGGGGTGCAAAAGGACTGTTGCAGAGAGCAGATGTTGGAGACTGGGGTGGAGAAGAATCATTGTAGAGAGAAGAGGTTGGAGACTGGGGTTCAGAAGGCCTGTTACAGAGAGCAGAGTTTGGAAACTTGGTTGCAGAAGGATGTTAAAAAGAGCAGAGTTGGGATACTTAGGTGCAGAAGGACTGTTACAGAGTGTAGAGGTAGGAGAATGGGATGCAGAATGGTCGTTGCAGAGAGCAGAGTTTTCAGACTGAGGTGCTGAAGTACTGTTGCAGAGAGCAGATGTTGGAGACTGGGGTGCAGAAGGATAGTTACAGAGAGAAGAGGTAGGAGACTGGAGTGCATAAAGATCTTACAGAGAGCAGAGGTTCGAGACTAGGGTGAAGAAGCACTGTTGCCAAGAGCAGAGTCTGGAGACTGGGTTGCACAAGGGTCTTACAAAGAGCAGAGTTAGGAGACTGAGGTGCAGATGGATCATTGCAGAGAGCACAGATTTCAGACTGATTTGCAGTAGGACTTTTGCAGAGAGCAGATATTAAAGACTGGGATTCAGAAGGACTGTTTCAGAGAGCATAGGTTAAAGACTGCGGTGAAGGAGGGTCCTTGCAGTGAGCAGAGTTTTCAGACTGAGGTGCAGAAGGACTGTTGCAGAGAGCACATGTTGGAGACTGGGTACAGAAGGATTGTTGCAGAGTGCAGAGGTTGGAGACTTTGGTGAAGAAGGATATTTGATGAGAGCAGAGGTTGGAGACCGGTGTGCAGAAGCACTGTTAATGAGAGCAGAGTTTGGAGACTGGGTTTCAGAAGGATATTACAGAGAGAAGAGGTTGCAGACAGGGGTTTAGAAGGATTGCTACAGAGAGCAGAGGTTGAATACTTTGGTACAGAAGGACTGTTGCAGAGAGCAGAGGTTGAAGACTGAGGTGCAGAAGGACTGTTACAGAGAGCAGAGGTTGTAGACTGAGGTGCAGAAGTACGGTTACAGAGAGCAGAGGTTGGAGACTGGAGTGCAGAAGGACTCTTGCAGAGAGCAGAGGTTGTCGACTGTGGTGCAAAAGGACTGTTGCAGAGAGCAGAGATTTGAGACTGGTGTGGAGGAGAATCGTTGTAAAGAGAAGAATTTAGAGACTTGGGTGCAGAAGGTCTGTTACAGAGAGCAGTGGTTTGAGACTTGGTTGATGAAGGATCTTACAGAGAGCAGAGATTGGAGACTGATGTGCAGGGGGAATGTTACCGAGAGCAGTGGTTTGAGACTGAGGTGCAGAAGGATCGTGCAGAGAGCCGAATTTTCAGACTGAGGTGCAGAAGGACTGTTACAGAGAGCATAGGATGGAGACTGAGGTGTAGAAGGACTGTTACAGAGAGCAGAGTGAGGAGACTCAGGTGCAGAAGTACTGTTACAGGAAGCAGATTTTGGAAATTGGTGTGTAGAAGGACCGTTAAGGAGAGCAGAGTTTGGAGACTGCTGTATAGGACTGTTACCGAGAGCAGAGGTTGGAGAGTGGTGTGCAGAAGGACTCTTACCTAGAGAACAGGTTTAGACTGAGGTGCTAAAGGATAAAGCAGAGTTTGGAGACTGGGGTGTAGAAAGACCGTTACAAATAGCAGAAGTTGGAGACTCTGGTACAGAAGGACTGTTACAAAGAGCAGATCTCAGAGACTGTGGAGCATAAGGACTGTTGCAGAGGACAGAGGTTGGAGACTGGGGTGGAGAATGAATGTTTCAGTGAGAAGAGTTTTCAGACTGAGGTGCAGAAGGACTGTTGCAGAGTGCAGAGTTTGGAGACTGGGGTGCAGAAGGACTGTTGCAGAGAGCAGATGATTTATACTGGGGTGCAGAATGACTGTTGCAGAGAGCAGAGGTTGGAGATTGAGGTGCAGAAGGACTCTTAGATAAAGCAGAAGTTGGAGACTGGGGTGCAGAAGGACTGATACAGAAATCAGAGATTGGAGTCTGCAGTGCAGTAGGACTGTTGCAGAGAGCAGAGATTGGAGACTGAGGTGCAGAATTCCTTTTACATAGAGAAGCAGTTGGACACTGGGGTGCAGAAGGATAGTTGCAAGGTGCAGAGCTTAGAGACACGGGTGCAGAAGGATCTTACAGAGAGAAAAAGTTGGAGACTGAGGTGCAGAAGTACTTTTGCAGAGAGCAGAGTTTGGAGACTGCCGTGTAGAAGGCCTGTTATAGAGAGGAGAGGTTGGAGAGTGGGGTGCAGTAGGAATGTTATAGAGAGCAGTGTTAAGAGACTGGGTTGCTGAAAAATCTTACAAAGAGCAGAGTTTGGTTACTGAGGTGTAGGTGGATTCTTACAGAGTGCAGTGGTTGGAGACAGGGTGTAGAAGGATCATGCAGAAAGCAGAGGTTTCAGACTGAGGTACAGAAAGACTGTTATAGAGAGTAGAGGTTTGAGACTGAGGTGAAGACGGACTGTTACAGAGAGCAGAGTTTGGAGACTGAGGTGCAGAAAGACTGTTACAGAGAGCTGAGGTTGGAAACTTTTGTGCAGCAGGACTGTTGCAGATTGCAGAGTTTAAAGACTGGGTTGCAGAAAGATCTGAAAAGAGCAGAGTTGGGAGACAGAGGTGCAAAAGAACTGTTAAAGATAGCAGAAGTAGGAGACTGGGGTGCAGAAAGGTTATTGCAGAGAGCATAGTTTTCAAACTGCAGTGCAGAAGAACTATTGCAGAGAGCAGATGTTGGAGACTGGTGTGCAGAAGGATTGTTACAGAGAGGAGAGGTTGGAGACTAGAGTGCATAAAGATCTTACAGAGAGCAGAGGTTGGAGACAAGGATGCAGAAAGACTTTTGCTGAGAGCAGAGGTTTGAGACTTTTGTGGAGAAGAATCATTGCAGAGAGAAGAGGTTGGAGACTGGGTTTCAAAAGGCCTGTTACAGAGAGCAGAAGTTTGAGACTGGGTTGCAGAATTCCTCTTACAGAGAGCCGAGGTTGGAAACTGTTGTTCAGAAAGACTGTTACAGAGTGTAGAGTTTGGAGACTGGGATGCAGAAGGGTTTTACAGAGAGCAGAGGTAGGAGACTGAGGTGCAGAATGATCGTTTCAGAGAGCAGAGTTTTCAGACTGAGTTGTAGAAGGACTGTTGCAGAGAGCAAATGTTGGAGACTGGGGTTCAGAAGTACTGTTTCAGAGAGCAGAGGTTGGAGACTGGTGTGAAGAAGGATGAGTGCAGAGAGCAGAGTTTGGAGACTGGTGTGCCAAAGGACTGTTACAGAGAGCAGAGTTTGGAGACTAGGTTGGAGAAGGTTACTACAGAGAGAAGAGCTTGGAGAATGAGGTGCAGAAGAACTGTTACAGAGAGTAGAGGTTTGAGACTGAGGTGCAGAAGGAACGTTGCAGAGTACAGAGTTTTGAGACTGAGGTGAAGTGAAGAAGGATTGTTACAGAGAGCAGAGGTTTGAGACTGGGTTTCAGAAAGAGTGTTGCAGAGAGCAGAGATTGGAGACTGGGGTGAAGAAGGACTGGTGCCGAGAGAAGACGTTGGAGACTGTGGTGCAGAAGGACTCTTACAGAGAGAATCCGTTGGAGACAGAGTTGCAAAAGGACTGTTAAAGAGAGCAGACATAAGTGACTGAGGTGCAGAAGGATTGGTATAGAGAGGAGAGGTTGGAGACAGAGGTGTAGAAGGACTGTTACTGAGAGCAGAGGTTGGAAACTGGGGTGCAGAAGGATCGTTGAAGAGAGCAGAGGTTGCAAACTGAGGTTCAGAATGATCGTTGCAGAGAGCAGAGTTTGAAGACTGAGGTGCAGAAGGATCGTTACAGAGCAGAGGTTGGAGACTGGGTATAAAATGACTGTTACAGAGAGCACAGTTTGGAGAGTGGTGTTGAGAGGAAATGTTGCAGTGAGCAGAGATTGGAGACTGTGGTACAGAAGTACTTTTACAAAGAGCAGAGGCTGGAGACTGGGGTTCAGAAAGAATGTCACAGAGAGCAGAGTTTGGAACCAGAGGTGCAGAAGGATCTTACAGAGAGCAGAGGCTGGAGACTGGGGTCAGAAAGAGTCTTGCAGAGAACAGATGTTGGAGACTGTGGTGCAGAAGGATCATTACAGAGCGCAGAGGTTGGAGACTGGGGTATAAAATGACTGTTGAAGAGAGCAGAGGTTTGAGACTGGGGTGCAGAGGGACTGTTGCAGAAAGCAGACGTTGGAGACTGACGTGCAGAAGAACTTTCACAGAGAGCACTGGTTGAAGACTGGGGTGCAGAGGGATCGTTGCAGAGAGCAGAGGATTCAGAATGAGGCGCAGAAGGACTTTTACAGAGAGCAGAGTTTGGAGTCTGAGGTGTAGAACGACTGTTACAGAAACCAGAGTTTGGCAATTGGTGAGCAGAAGGACCATTACAAAAAGAAGAGGTTGAAGATTGCGATACAAAAGGACTGTTACAGAGAGCAGAGTTTGGAGAATGGGTAGAAGAAGGATCTTTGCAGAGAGCAGATGTTTGAGACTGGGTTGAAGAAGTTCCGTCACAGAGAACAGAGGTTGGAGATTGTGGTACAGAAGAACTGCAAATACAGCAGAGGTTGGAGACTGGGGTGCCGAAGGATTGTTACAGAGAGTAGAGTTTGGAGACTCGGGTTAAGAAGGTCTATTACAAAGAGCAGAGTTTGGAGACAGGGTTGCAGAAGGATCTTACAGAGAGCAGAGTTTGGAGACAGAGATGGAACAGGACTTTTACAGAGAGCAGAATTTGGAGACTGGGGTGCAGAAGGATCGTTGCAGAGAATCGAGTTTTCAGACTGAAGTGCAGAGGGACTGTTGGAAATTACAGAGGTTTGAGACTGGGGTGCAGAGGGACTGTTGCAGAGAGCAGAATTTGGAGACTGAGGTGCAGAAGGACTGTTACAGAGAACAGAGGTTGGAGACTGAGGTTCAGACGGACTGATACAGAAAGCAGAGAATGGAGACTAGGGTGCAGAAGGACCGTTGCAGAGAGTAGAGTTCAGAGACTGCAATACAGGAGGACTGTTTTAGAGAGCAGA
Organism: Ictidomys tridecemlineatus; assembly: GCF_052094955.1. Lineage (NCBI taxonomy): Eukaryota > Metazoa > Chordata > Mammalia > Rodentia > Sciuridae > Ictidomys > Ictidomys tridecemlineatus. Next base: position 65,950 of record NW_027524422.1, read on the forward strand.
GTTTGGAGAATGGTTTATAGACGAATTGTTTCAGTGCAGATGTTGGAGACTGGGGTTCAGAAGAACTGTTGCACAGAGCAGCATTTGGAGACTAGGGTGTAGGAGAACTGTCACAGAGAGAAGAGGTTGGAGACTGAGGTGCAGAAAGAATGTTACAGAGAGAAAAGTTTTGAAACTGGGGTGCAGAATTACTGATACAGAAAGCAGAGGTTGAGACTGGGGTGAAGAAGGACCGTTACATAAACCAGAGGTTGGAGACTGTGTTACAGAAGGACTGTTGCAGAGACCAGAGGTTAGAGAATGGGGTGCAGAAGGACTGTTGCAGAGACCAGAGGTTAGAGAATGGGGTGCACAAGTAAGGTTGCAGAGTTCAGAGGTTGGAGACAGAGGTGCAGAAGGACTGTTACAGAGAGCATAGGTTGGAAACCGTGGTTCAGAAGGACTTACACAGAAAACAGAGGTTTGAGACTGGGGTGCAGAAGGACCGTTACAGAGAGCATATGTTGGGGACTGGGGTGCATAAGGATCGTTGCAGAGAGCAGAGGTTGGAGACAGGGGTGCAGAAGAACGGTTGCAGAGAGCAGAGGTTGGAGACGGAGGTGCAGAAAAATAGTTACAGAGAGTAGAGTTTGGAGACTGGGGGGCAGAAGTATCATTGAAGAGAACAGAAGTTAGATACTAAGTTGCAGAAGAATCATTGAAAACAGCAGAGGTGGAGACTGGGTGCAGAAGGATTGTTACAGAGAGAAGAGGTGGGAGACTGCAGTGCAGAAGGACTGTTACAGAGAGCACAGGTTGGAGACTGGGGTGCAGAAGGAATGTTGCATAACGCAGAGGTTGGAGACTGGGGTGCAGAAGGACTGTTGCAGAGAGCAGAGGTTGGAGACTAAGATGCAGAAGGACTGTTACACAGAGCAGACTTTGGAGACTCGGGTGAAGAATTATGATACAGAAAGCAGAGGTGTGAGACTGGGGTGCAGAAGGACCATTACAGAGAGCAGAGGTTGGAGACTGGGGTGCAGAAGGACTGTTTAAGAGAGCAGAGTTTGGAGACTGGGGGGCATAACGCCTGCAAAAGAGAGCAGAGGTTGGAGACTGGGTGTCACAAGGACTGTTACAGAGAGTAGAGTTTGAGGCTGGGTTGCAGAAGGATCTTACAGAGAGCAGTGGTTGGTGACTGTGGGGCAGGATGAATATTACAGAGAGCAGTGATTGGAGATTGGGTGCAGAAGGATCGTGCAGAGAGCAGAGGTTTCAGACTAAGGTGCATAAGGACTGTAATATAGAGCAGAGGTTGGAGACTGAGGTGCATCAGGACTGTTACAGAGAGCAGAGTTTGGTGACTGAGGTGCAGAAGGACTGTTACAGAAAGCAAAGGTTAGAAATTGTGGTAGAGGGACCGTTACAGTGAGCAGAGGTTGCAGACTAAGGTATGGAAAGACTGTAACAGAGAGCAGAGGTTGGAGAATATGGTGTAGAAGGACTGTTACGGAGAGCAGAGGTTGGAGAATCGGGTGCAGAAGGATTGTTACAGAGAGCAGAGGTTGGAGACTGGGGTTCAGAAGGACTGTTACACGGAGAAGAGGTTGAAGACTGGGGTGTAGAAGGACTGTTGCAGAGAGCAGAATTTGGAGACTGAGGTGCAGAAGAACTGTTGAGAAGAGGAGACGTTGGAGACTGGGGTGCAGAAGCATCATTGCAGAGAGCAGAGGTTGGAGACTGAGGTGCAAAAAGACTGTTACAGAGAGCAGAGGTTGGAAACTGGGGTTCAGAAGGCCTGTTACGGAGAGCAGAGTGTGGAGAAGGGCCCCAGAATGACTGTTACAGATCTCAGAGTTTGGAGACTCGGTTGAAGAAGGATCTAACAGAGAGCAGATGTTGGGGACCCAGGTGCAGAAGGACTGTTACAGAGAGTAGAGGTTGGACTGAGGTACAAAAAGATCATAGCAGAGAACAGCGTTTTGAGAATGAGGTGCAGAAGGACTGTTGCAGAGACCACAGGTTGTAGACTGGGGTGCAGAAAGACTGCTGCAGAGAGCACAGGTTGGAGACTGGAGTGTAGAAGGCTTCTTATAGAGAACAGACTTTGGAGACTGGGGTGCAAAAGGCCTGTTACAGAGAGGAGAGTTGGGAGAAGGTGTGCAGAAAGACTGTTAGAGATGTCAGAGATGGGAGACTGGGTTGCAGAAGGATCTTACAGAGAGCAGATGTTGGAGACTGAGGTGTAGAATGATCGTTGCAGAGAGAAGAGTTTGGAGACTTGGGTGCAGAAGGCCTGTTACAGAGAGCAGAGTTTGGAGACTGGGGTGCAGAAGGCCTGTTAAAGAGAGCAGAGGTAGAAGACTGGCGTGCAGAAGGACTGTTATAGAGAGCAGAGTTTGGAGACTGGGTGGCAAAAGGACCTTATATAGAGCAGAGTTTGGAGACTGAGGTGAAGAAGGACTGTTACAGAGAGCAGATGTTGACGTCTTGGGTGCAGAAGGATTCTTGCAGAGAGCAAAATTTTCAGACTGAGGTGCAGAAGGACTTTTGTAGAGAGCAGATGTTGGAGACTGGGGTGCAGAAGGTTTGTTGCAGAGAACAGAAGTTGGAGACTGCAGTATAGAAGGACTGTTCCAGAGAACATAGGATGAATACTAGGGTACACAAGGACTTTTTCAGAGAGCAGATTTTGCATACTGTTGTTCAGAAGGACTGTTTCAGAGAGCAGAAGTTGTAGAATGGGGCGCAGAAGGACTTTGGAGAGAGCAGAGGTTGGAGACTGAGGTGCAGATGGACGGAGAAAGAAAGCAGAGGTTGAAAACTGGCGTGCAAAAGGACCTTTACAGAGAGCAGAGTTTGGAGACTGGGGAGCAGAAGGAGTGTTGCAGAGTACAGAGGTTGGAGACTGGGGTGCAGCAGGACCGTTTCAGAAAGCAGAGGTTTAAGACTGGCGTGGAGAAGGAATATTACAGAGAGCAGTGTTTGGAAACTGGGGTCAGAGCGATATTTCAGACAGCAGAGGTTGAAGACTGGGGTGCAGAAGGATCATTGCAGAGAGCAGAGTATGGACACTGGGGTGCAGAAGGACTGTTGAACAGAGTAGATGTTGGAGACTGGGGTGCAGAAGGACTGTTTAGAGAGCAGAGGTTGGACACTGGTGTGCAGAAGGACTCTTTCATAGAGCAGAGGTTGAAGACTGAGGTAGAGAAGGACTGTTACAGAGAGCAGCGTTTGGAGACTTTTCTGCAGAAGGACTGTTACACAGAGCACACGTTGCAGACTGGGGTGCAAAAGAAAATTTGCAGACAGCAGAGGTTGGAGACTGGGGTGCATAAGGACTGTTGCAGAAAGCAGAGTTTGGATATGAGGTGCAGAAAAACTGTTACAGAGAGCAGAGATTGTAGATTGGGGTGCAGAAGGACTGATACAGAAAGCAGAGGTTGGAGACTGGGGTGCAGAAGAACCGTTACAGAGAGAAGAGTTTGGAGACTGCGGTACAGAAGGATTGTTACAGAGAGTAGGGGTTTGCGACTGGGGTGCAGAATGAGTGTTGAAAGAACAGAGTTTTGAGAATGAGGTGCAGAAGGACTTTTACAAAGAGCAGAGTTTTTAGACAAGGTTGCAGAAGAATCTTACAGAGAGCAGAGATTGTAGACCGAGGTGCAGCAAGACTGTTACAGAGTGCAGAGGTTGGAGACTGGGGTGCAGAAGGATTGTTATAGAGAACAGACTTTGGAGACTGAAGTGCAGAAGGCCTGTTACAGAGAGGAGAGTTGGGAGAAGGCGTGCAGAAGGACTGTTATAGAGAGCAGTGTTTGGAGACTGGGTTGGAGAAAGAACTTACAAAAAGCAGTTGTTGTAGAGTGAGGCACAGAAGGATTGTTACAGAGAGCAGAGTTTGGAGACTGGGGTTGAGAAATACTGTTGCACACACCAGAGGTTGGAGACTTGGGTGTAGAAGGACTGTTGCAGAAACCAGAAGTTGGAATCTGGGATGCTGACAGACTGTTGCAGAGAGCAGATATAGGAAACTGAGATGCAGGAGGACTTTTACAAAGAACAGATGTTTGCGACTGGCGTGCAGAAGGACTGATACAGAGAGCAGAATTTGGAGACTGGGGTGCAGAAGGCCTGTTACAGAGAGCAGAGGTTGGAGACTGGGGTGCAGAACGGCTGTTACAGAGTGCAGAGTTTGGTGACTGGGTTGCAGAAGGATCTTACGTAGAGCAGAGTTTGGAGTCTGAGGTTCAAATGGACTGTTACATAGAGCAGAGTTTAGCGACAGGGATGCAGAAGGATCATTGCAGAGAGCAGATGTTGGACACTGGGGTGCAGAAGAACTGTTACACAGAGCAGAGGTTGAAGACTGACGTGAAGAAGGACTGTTACAGAGAGCAGAGGTTGGAGAATGGGGTGCAGAAGGATTATTGCAGAGAGCAGAGTTTTCAGACTGAGGTACTGAAGAACTGTTGCAGAGAGAAGATGTTGGAGACTGGGTTTCAGAAGGACTGTTGCAGCGAGAAGAGGTTCGAGACTAGGGTGCAGAAGGATCATTGTAGAGAACAGAGGTTTGAGACTAGGGTGCAGAAGGAAGTTTGCAGAAAGCTGAATTTGGAGACTGAGGTGAAGAAGGACTGTTAAGAGAGAAGAGGTTGTAGATTGGGGTGCAGAAGGACTGATACAGAAAGAAGAGGTTGGAGACTGGTGTGCAGAAGGACTGTTGCAGAGACCAGTGGTTTGAGACTGTGGTAGAGAAGGACTGTTGCAGAGAGCGGATGTTGGAGACTTGGGTGCAGAAGGATCGTTGGTGCGAGCTATTATGGAGACTGGGGTGTAGAATGACCGTTTCAGAGAACAGAGGTTGGAGCCTGAGGTTCAGAAGGACCATTGCAGAAAGCAGAGGTTAGAGACTGGGTTTCAGAAGGATCCTACAGAGAGCAGAGCTTGGAAACTGAGGAGCAGAAGGACTGTTGCAAAAAGCAGAGGTTGGAGATAGAGGCGCAGAAGTACTTTTGCAGAGAACAAAGATTTTAGTCTGAGGTGCAGAAGGACTGTTACAGAGAGCAGAGGTTGAAGACTGGTGTGCAGAATTACTGATACATAACGCAGATTTTACAGACTCGGGTGCAGAAGGACTGTTACAGAGAGCAGAGATTGGACTCTGCAGTATAGATGGACTGTTACAGAGAACCGAGGTTGAAGACTGGGGTGCAGAGGGATTTTTGCAGAGAGCAGAGGTTGCAGAGTGAGGTGCACAAAGACTGTTACAGAGACCAGAGTTCAAAAACTGTGGTGCAGAAAGAGGGATACAGAAAGCAGAGGTTGGAGACTGGGGTGGAGTAGGACTGTTGCAGAGAGCAGAGTTTAGAGACTGGGTTGGAGAAGGACTGTTGTAGACAGGAGATGTTGGAGACTGGGGTGTTTTGAGAATGTGGTGCAAAAAAAACTTATACAGAGAGCAGAATTTGGACAATGTAGTGCAGGAAAACCCTTACAGAGAACAGAGTTTTGAGACTGCGGTACAGAAGGACTGTTACAGAGAACAGAGGTTTTAGACTGGGGTGCAGAATAACTATTGTAGAGATCAGAGTTTGAAGACTGGGGTGCAGAAGGACCATTGCAGAAAGCAAAGGTTGGAGACTGGGTTTCAGAAGGATCTTACAGAGAGCTGAGTTTGGACACTGAGGTGCATAAGGACTGTTGCAGAGAGCAGAGGTTGGAGATTGGGGCAAATTAGGACTGTTGCAGAGAACAGTGTTCGGAGTCTGAGGTGCAGAAAGACTGTTACAGAGAGCAGAGTTTGGAGACTGGGGTGCAGAATTACTGATACATAACGCAGAGTTTGGAGAATCGGGTGCAGAAGGACTGTTACAGAGAGCAGAGGTAGGAGACTGCAGTACAGAAGGACTGTTACAGAGAGCAGAGTTTGAAGACTGGGGTGCAGAAAGATTGTTGCAGAGCGCAGAGGTTGCAGAGTGAGGTGCAGACGGACTGTTACAGAGAGCAGAGTATGGAGACTGTGGTGCACAAGCACTGATACAGAAAGCAGAGTTTGGAGACTGAGGTGAAGAAGGACACTTTCAGAGAACTGAGGTTGAAGACTGCGGTACAGAACTGTTGTTGAGAATAAGGTTGGAGCCTGGGGTGCAGAGAGACCATTGCAGATAGCAGAGGTTAGAGACTGGGGTGCAGAAGGAATGTTACAGAGAGCAGAGTTTGGAAACTGGGGTACAGAAAGATCGTATAGAGAGAAGAGTTTGGAGACTGGGTTGCAGAGTGACTGTTGCAGAGCAGACATTGGAGAATAAGGTGCAGAAGGATCGTTGCAGAGAGCAGATTATGGATACGGGGGTATAAAAGGACTGTCCCAGAGAGCAGAGTTTGGAGACTTGTGTGTATAAGGACTGATACAGAGAGCAGAGATGGTGACTGAGGTGCAGAAGGAATGTTTCAGAGAACAGAGTTTTGAAACAGGCGTGCAGAAGGACTGATACAAAGAGCAGAGATAGAGACTGAGGTGCAGAAGGAATGTTACAGCAATAAGAGGTTGGAGACTGGGGTGCAGAAGGACTGATACCAAAAGCAGAGGTGAGATACTAGGGTCCAGAAGGACCATTAAAAAGAGCAGAGGTTTGAGACTGCAGTACAGAAGGACTGTTACAGAGAGCAGATGTTGCAGTCTGTGGTGCAGAAGGACTGTTGCAGAGAACAGAAGTTGGAGACTCAGGTTCAAAAGGACCGTTGCTGAGAGCAGAGGTTAAAGACTAATGTGCAGAAGGATTGTTACGGCGAGTATAGTTTGGAGACTAGGGTGCAGAAGGACTGTTACAGAGAGTAGAGTTTGGAGACTTGGGTGCAGAAGGACTGTTACAGAGAGTAGAGTTTGGAGACTTGGGTGCAGAAGGATCTTTCAGAGAGCTTAGTTTGGGGATCATACAGAGAGCAGAGGTTGGAGACTGTGGTGCAGAAGGACTTTTGCGGAGAGCAGAGTTTGGAGACTGGGGTGCATAAGGACCGTTGCTTAGAACAGAGTCTCATGAATGGGGTGCAGAAGGACTGTTACAGAGAGAAGAGTTTGGAGGCTGGGTTGAAGAAGTTTCTTTCAGAGAGCAGGTTTTGGAGAATGAGGTGCAGAAGGACTGTTATAGAGAACAGACGTTGCAGAGTGGGGTTCAGATGGACTGTTTAATAGAGCAGAGCAGAGGTTGGCACTGGGGTATAGAATTACTGTTGAAGAGAGCACATGTTGGAGATTGGGGTGCAAAAAGACTGTTGCAGAGTGCAGAGGTTGAAGACTGAGGTGTAGAAGGACTGTTACAGAGTGCAGATATTTGAGACTGGGATGCACAAGGATCGTTGCAGAGAGCAGAAGTTGGAGATTTAGGTGCAGAAAGATCGTTGCAGAGAGCAGAGGTTTGAGATTGGGGTGCAGAAGGACCTTTACAGAGAGCACAGGTAGGAGACTGGGGTGCAGAAGGAATGTAGCAGAGAGCAGATGTTGGAGATTGGGGTGCAGGAGGACTTTTGCAGAAAGCAGAGGTTGGAGACTGAGGTGCAAAAAGACTGTTAAAGAGAGCAGATATTGGAGACTGCGGTGCAGAAGAACTGTAGCAGAGAGCAGATGTTGGTAACTAGGGTGCAGAAGGACTGTGGCAGAGAGCAGAGTTTGGAGACTGGGGTGCAGAATGACTCTTGCGGAGAGCAGAGGTTTGAGACTGGGGTGCAGAAGTACTGTTACACAGAGCAAAAGTTGGAGACAGAAGTGCACTAGGATCTTACAGAGAGTAGAATTTGGAGACTGAGGTGCAGAAGGACTTTTGCAGAGATCAGAGGTTGGAGACTGGGGTGCAGTGGGATCATTGCAGAGAGCAAAGTTTCGAGACTGGGGTGCAGAAGGATCGTTGCAGAGAGAATAGGATAAAAAATGGGGTGCAGAAGGCCTGCTATAGAGAGCAGAGTTTTGAGACTGGCGTTCAGAATGCCTGTTACAGAGAGAAGAGGTTAGAGACTGGGGTGCAGAAGGACTGATAAAGAGAGCAGAGTTTGAAGACTGGTTTGCTGAAGAAACTTACAGAGAGCAGATGTTGGAGACTGCGGTATAGAAGGACTGTTACAGAGAGCAGAGACTGGGTTGCTGAAGGATCTTACATAGAGCAGAGGATGCAGACTGACGTGTAGCTTGACTGTTACAAACTGCAGTGGTTGAAGACTGGGTGCAAAAGGAACGTGCACAGAGCAGAAGTTTCAGACTGAGGTGCAGAAGGACTGTTACAGAGAACAGAGGTTGGAGACTGAGGTGTAGAAGGAGTGTTACAGAGAGCACAGCTTGGAGACTCAGGTGCAGAAGGACTGTTACAGGAAGCAGAGTTTGGAAATTGGGTTGCAGAAGTACTTTTACAGAAAGCAGAGGTTGGAGACTGCGATATAGGATTGTTATTGAGAGCAGATGTTGGAGACTGGGGTGCAGAAGGACTCCTACATAAAGCAGAGGTTGGAGACTGAGGTGCAGAATGATAGATACAGAGAATAGAGGTTCGAGACTGGGGTTTAGACATACTAATACAGAAAGCAGAGGTTGGAGACTGGGGTGCAGAAGGACCGTTACGAAGAGCAGAGGTTGGAGACTGCGGTACAGAAAGACTGTTACAAAGAGCAGATCTCGGAGACTGGGGAGCAGAAGGACTGTTACATAGGACAGATGTTGAAGACTGGGTTGGAGAAAGAATGTTACAGAGAGCAGAGTTTGAAAACGGCAGTCCAGAAGGATCTTACAGAGAGCAGAGGTTGAGGACTGTGGTGCAGAAGGACTGTTGTAGCGAGCAGACGTTAGATACTGGGTTCCAGAAGGATCGTTGCAGAGAGCAGAGTTTGGAGACTGGGGTGAAAAAAGGACTGTTACAGAGAACAGAGTTTGGAGACTGGGGTGCAAAAGTACTGTTGCACAGAGCAGATGTTGGAGACTGGGGTGGAGAACAATCATTGCAGAGAAAAGAGGTTGGAGACTGTTGTGCAGAAAGACTGTTACAGAGTGCAGAGTTTAAATACTTGGTTGCAAAAGGATCTTACAGAGAGCAGATTTGGGAGACTGAGGTGAATAAGGACTGTTAGGAGAGCAGAGGTAGGAGACTGGGGTGCAGAAGGACTTTTATAGAGAGCAGAAATTGGATGCAGGTTTGCAGAAGCATCTTACAGAGAGGAGAATTAGGAGACTGAGGTGCAGAAGAATTGTTCTAGAGATCAGAGGTTGGAGAGTGGGGTGAATTTGGATCATGGCAGAGAGCTGATGTTGGAGACTGGGGTGCAGAAGGATCGTTGCAGAGAGCATATTTTGGAGACTGGTGTCCAGAAGGCCTGCTACAGAGAGAAGAGTTTGGAGACTGACGTGCAGAAGGCCTGTTACAGGAGATGTTGGAGACTGAGGTGCAGGTGGACTGTTACAGAGAGTAGTGATTGGAGACTTGGGTGCAGAAGGACTGTTACAGAGATCAGAGTTTGGAGACTGAGGTGCAGAAGGATTGTTACAGAAAGCAGAGGTTGGAAATTGGGGTGCAGAAAGACCGTTACAGAGACAAGAGTTTGTAGACTGCGGTATAGAAAAACTGTTACAGAGAAAAGAGGTTGGAAACTGGGGTGCAGAAGTAATGTTACAGAGAGCACAGGTTGGAGACTGAGGTGCAGAAGGATAGATACAGGGAGCAGAGGTTTCAAACTGAGGTTCAGAAGGACTCATACAGAAAGCAGAGTTTGGAGATTGGGGTGCTGAAGGACCGTTACGGAGAGTAGAGGTTGCAGACTGGGGAGCAGAAGGACTGTTGCAGAGGACAGAGTTTGGAGACTGCGGTGCCGCAGGACACTAACAGAAAGCAGAGGTTAAAGACTGGGGTGGAGAAGGAATGTTACAGAGAGCAGAGTTTGGAGACTGTTGTGCAGAAGGATTGTTACAGAGAGCAGAGGTTGGAGACTGGGGTCCAGAAGGATCGTTGCAGAGAACAGAGTTTGGAGACTGGGGTTCAGAAGGACTGTTGCAGAGAGCAGAGGTTTGAGACTTGGGTGCAGAAGGACTGTTGTAGAGAGCAGAGTTTTGAGACTAAAGTGCAGAAGGAGGGTTGCATAGAGCAGAGTTTGGAGACTGGAGTGCAGAAGGACTGTTGCAGAAAGCAGAGTTAGTAGTCTGATGTGCAAAAAGAATCTTAAAGAGAGCAGAGTTTGGAGACTGGGTGCAGAAGGGCTGTTACAGGAAGCAGAGGTTGGAGACTGTGGTGCTGAAGGACTGTTGCAGAGAGCAAACTTAGGAGACTGGGGTTTAGATTGGTCTTAAAGAGAGCAGAATTTGGAGACTGAGGTGCATAAGGACTGTTGCAGAGATCAGAGGTTGGAGACTCGGGTGCAGTAGGATCATTGCAGAGAGCAGTGGTTGGAGACTGGAGTGCAGAAAGATCTTTGGAGAGAGCAGATTTTGAAGACTGGGGTGCAGAAGGCCTGCTACAGTGAGCAGAGTTTGGAGACTGAGGTGCAGAAGGACTGTTACAGAAAGCAGAGTTTGGAAATTTGGGTCCAGAGGAACCATTACAGATACCAGAGTTTGGAGACTTTAGTATAGAAAAACTGTTACTGATTCGTGCGGCCTGCATGCAGCTACAGAAGGCGTGGCGCCCCAGGGAAGCCATTAATTAGCAAGCAGGGAGAGGCTTGGCTGCGATCAGGTGGAATCCTGCCAGCCAAGCCCACACTGACCCCCGGGCTGAGTATGGGAGTTTGGACGGGGAAGGAAGCAGTACAGTCCCATCCCCCACAGCGGACACTCCTCCAAGGCAATCAGCAGTCAGCATCTTGAACAGCTGAAATATTCACCACCATTCTCCGACAGATCTCAACAACAAAACAGGTGTGTGGCACTCAGCCCATCCCCCATACATCGGGAACTCGCATAAAATCTCTCCTAGGCTTGCCAGGGGAGGGAGAATCAGAGTGAGCCTGCATAAAGACTAGGGGGGAACTAGAGGCACTTGACCTGCAACACCCCCTCCCCATCTGCAGCCAAAACAAAACCTGTCTAGCCAGCTCTGGGGAGGGGCAAGCAGAAAAAATCCAAAGGACAGAGGGCCTGGGATCCCAATTGCCAACTGTGGGACCCCGGAGATCCAGGCCCACTGATTTGTGCGGCCTGCCCTGCGGCTACAGAAGGCGTGGCGCCCCAGGGAAGCCATTAATTAGCAAGCAGGGAGAGGCTTGGCTGCGATCAGGTGGAATCCCGCCAGGCAAGCCCACACTGACCCCCCGGCTGAGTACGGGAGTTTAGACGGGGAAGGAAGCGGTACAGTCCCATCTCCCACAGCGGACACTCCGCCAAGGCAATCAGCAGTCAGCATCTTGAACAGCTGAAATATCCACCGCCATTCTCCGACAGATCTCAACAACAAAACAGGTGTGTGGCACTCAGCCAATCCCCCATACATCGGGAACTGGCATAAAATCTCTCCTAGGCTTGCCGGGGGAGGGAGAATCAGAGTGAGCCTGCATAAAGACTAGGGGGGAACTAGAGGCACCTGACCTGCAACACCCCCTACCCATCTGCAGCCAAAAGGAAACCTGTCTAGCTAGAGCTGGGGGAGGAGCAAGCAGGAAAAATCCAAAGGACAGAGTGCCTGTGATCCCAATTGCCAACTGTGGGACCCCAGAGATCCAGGCCGACTGATTCGTGCGGCCTGCCCTGCAGCTACAGAAGGCTAGCAGGAGAAACCAGGAGGCTAGAGGCAAGGCCCTCGAGACTGGGCAGCTGGAAATTGCAGGCCCGCCGGCGACAGTTCACCCACTGCCCGCATAGCTGGGCGGTAGGAGAACACCCGGCCGCAGGTGACCGATCACCCGCCTGCGGCCTGTGATACTGGGTGGCTGGAGACCGCCTGCCTGCCTCGACTGGGAGCTGAAATCAAACAGAGACAGTCCAGTCACACCACCTCATCAGGACACCCTGGCAAGGAACTGGGGCCGGTAATAGCAAAGTAGTGTCGTCACTGGAGCTCGGACGTCGGATCTTCCTTCACAGTGGAATCCACGTCAGCAGGCATAGTTTAACAACACTAAGGAGAGGCATCAGAGTAATACAGAACCGAAACAAATCTATAGAAGAGAGCAGAAACACGACAATCAAATAGAGCTGGAAAGCAATGGGGACAACATGAGAAAACAAGGGAAAAAAGGAGTACAAACAATGCAAGACAACTTAATTCTACAAGAGGAAATAGAAACATCATAAGCAGGGATAGGGAAAGAACTCAAGGCATACCTAACTCAAATAAAAAGGAATATTAGAGAAGACATGAGACAGCAAGTCCAAGCAATAAAAATATATTTTGAAAATGAATTAAACAAACAAATTCAAATGGCAAAGAACGAGCTCTAAAAGGAGATAGAGATCTTAAAAAAGAATCAAACTATAATCCTAGAATTGCAGGAAACTATAAATCAAATTAAAAACTCAAACGAGAATATTACAAATAGACTTGATCAAGTAGAAGTCAGAACATCAGATAATGAAGACAAGGTTTATCAACTTGAAAAGAGTATAGTCAACACAGAAAAGATGCTTAAATCCCATGAGCAATCTATTCAAGAGATATGGGATGTCATTAACAAACCAAATTTGAGAGTCATCGGGATAGAAGAAGGCACAGAGATTCAAACCAAAGGAATGGACAGCATATTAAATGAAATAATTGTAGAAAACTTCCCAGAGATAAAAGATGGAATGGATTGCCAAATCCTGGAAGCCTACAGGACCCCAAACATTCAAAACTATAATAGACCAACTCCAAGACACATAATTATGAAGATAGCCAACATACAGGACAAGGAGAGAATATTAAAAGCTACCAGAGAAAAGAGACAGATTACATTCAGGGGTAAACCAATTAGGTTAACGACTGATTTCTTAGCACAGACTTTGAGCGAGAAGATCCTGGAACAATGTATTTCAAACGCTGAAAAATAATGGATTTCAACCAAGAATACTGTATCCAGCAAAATTGAGCTTCAGATTTGACAACGAAATTAAAATCTTTCACGATAAACAAAAGTTAAAAGAATTTGCAGCAAGAAAACCAGCACTGCAAAGCATTCTGAGCAATATACTACAAGAAGAGGAATTGAAAAATAGTGCCCAAAACTAACAACAAGAGGTATCTCAGTAAAGGAGGAGGAAAATAACCGAAAAAGTAAAACTAGCCAAACTAAAATAAATAAATAAAGAAGCATGACTGGAAGTACAAATCATATCTCAATTGTAACTTTAAATGTTAATGGCCTAAACTCACCAATCAAGAGACATAGGCTAGCAACCTGGATCAAAAAAACAAATCCAACAATATGCTGCCTTCAGGAGACTCATATGATAGGAAAAGACATACACAGGCTGAAAGTAAAAGGTTGGGAAAAATCATACCACTCACATGGCCCTCGGAAGCAAGCAGGAGTGGCCATACTCATATCTAATAAAATCAACTTCAAACCTAAGTTAATTAAGAAGGATAAAGAAGGACACTATATACTGTTAAAAGGGACCATCCACCAACAAGACATAACAATTATCAATTTGTATGCACCAAACAATGGAGCTGCAATCTACATAAAACAAACGCTCCTCAAGTTCAAGATTCAAATAGACCATAACACAATAATTACGTGTGACTTCAACACACCTCTCTCGCCATTAGACAGATCCTCTAGACAAAAACTGAATAAAGAAACTATAGAACTCAACAGCACAATCAATAACCTAGACCTAACTGACATATATAGAATATACCAACCATCATCAAGTGGATACACATTCTTCTCAGCAGCACATGGATCCTACTCAAAAATAGACCATATATTATGCCATAAGGCAAATCTTAGTAAATATAAAAGTGTGGAGATAATACCATGCACCATATCTGACCATAATGGAATGAAATTGGAAATCAATGATAAAAAAAGGAAGGAAAAATGCTACACCACATGGAAAATGAACAATATGTTATTGAATGATCAATGGGTTACAGAAGACATAAAGGAAGAGATAAAAAAATTCTTAGAGTCAAATGATAATACAGACACAACATACCGGAATCTATGGGACACAATGAAAGCAGTTTTAAGAGGGAAATTCATATCCTGGAGTTCTTTCATCAAAAAAAGAAAAAACCAACAAATAAATGAACTCACACTACACCTCAAAAACCTAGAAAAGGAAGAACAAAACAACAGCAATTGTAGTAGAAGACAAGAAATAATTAAAATTAGAGCAGAAATAAACAAAATTGAAACAAAAAAAAACATTGAAAAAATTGATAAAACTAAAAGTTGGTTCTTTGAAAAATAAATAAGATAGACAAGCCCTTAGCTATGCTAACAAAAAGAAGAAGAGAGAGAACTCAAATTACTAATATACGGGATGAAAAAGGCAATATCACAACAGACACTACAGAAATACAGAAGATAATTAGAAACTATTTTGAAACCCTATATTCTAATAAAATAGAAGATAGCGGAGATACCGATAAATTTCTTAAGGCATATGATTTGCCCAGATTGAGACAGGAAGACACACACAATTTAAACAGACCAATAACAAAGGAAGAAATAGAAGAAGCCATCAAACGACTACCAACCAAGAAAAGCCCTGGACCTGATGGGTATACAGCGGAGTTCTACAAAACCTTCAAAGAAGAACTAATACCAATACTTTTCAAACTATTTCAAGAAATAGAAAAAGAAGGAGCTCTTCCAAATTCATTCTATGAGGCCAACATCACCCTGATCCCAAAACCAGACAAAGACACTTCAAAGAAAGAAAACTACAGACCAATATCTCTAATGAACTTGGATGCAAAAATTCTCAATAAAATTCTGGCGAATCGAATACAAAAACATATCAGAAAACTTGTGCACCATGATCAAGTAGGATTCATCCCTGGGATGCAAGGCTGGTTCAATATACGGAAATCAATACATGCTATTCACCACATCAATAGGCTTAAAGACAAGAACCATATGATCATCTCGATAGATGCAGAAAAAGCATTTGACAAAATACAACATCCCTTTATGTTCAAAACATTAGAAAAACTAGGGATATCAAGAACTTACCTCAACATTGTAAAAGCTATATATGCTAAACCTCAGGCTAGCATCATCCTAAACGGAGAAAAACTGAAGGCATTCCCTCTAAAATCTGGAACAAGACAGGGATGTCCTCTATCACCACTTCTATTCAATTTAGTTCTCGAAGTACTAGCCAGAGCAATTAGACAGATAAAAGAAATTAAAGGCATAAAAATAGGAAAAGAAGAAATTAAATTATCGCTATTTGCAGATGACATGATAATTTACTTAACAGACCCAAAAGGATCTACAAAGAAGCTGCTAGAGTTAATAAATGAATTCAGCAAAGTGGCAGGATATAAAATCAACACGCACAAATCAAAGGCATTCCTGTATATCAGCAACAAAACCTCTGAAATGTAAATAAGGAAAACCACTCCATTCACAATATCCTCAAAGAAAATAAGATACTTGGGAATCAACCTAACAAAAGAGGTGAAAGATTTATACAATGAAAACTACAGAACCCTAAAGAGAGAGATAGAAGAAGATCTCAGAAGATGGAAAAATGTACCCTGTTCATGGATAGGCAGAACTAACATCATCAAAATGGCGATATTACCCAAAGTTCTCTACAGGTTTAATGCGATGCCAATCAGAATCCCAAAGACATTTCTTGTAGAAATAGATAAAGCAATCATGAAATTCATATGGAAAAACAAAAGACCCAGAATAGCAAAAGCAATTCTAAGCAGGAAGTGTGAATCTGGAGGTATAGCGATACCAGAGCTCAAACTGTACTACAAAGCAATAGTAACAAAAACAGCATGGTACTGGTACCAAAACAGGCAGGTGGACCAATGTTACAGAATAGAGGACACAGAGACTAATCCACAAAGTTACAACTATCTTATATTTGTTAAAGGGGCTAAAAACATGCAATGGAGGAAGGATAGCATCTTCAACAAATGGTGTTGGGAAAATTGGAAATCCATATGCAACAAAATGAAATTGAATCCCTTTCTCTCGCCAGCAACAAAAGTTAACTCAAAATGGATCAAGGAGCTAGATATAAAAACAGAGACACTGCGTCTGATAGAAGGAAAAGTTGGCTATGATCTACATATTGTAGGGTCGGGCTCCAAATTCCTTAATAGAACGCCCGTAGCCCAAGAGTTAATAACAAGAATAAACAAATGGGACCTACTTAAACTAAAAAGTTTTTTCTCAGCAAGAGAAACAGTAAAAGAGGTAAATAGAGAGCCTACATCCTGGGAACAAATTTTTACCCCTCACACCTCAGATAGAGCCTTAATATCCAGAATGTACAAAGAACTCAAAAAATTAAACAATAAAATAATAAATAATCCAATCAACAAATGGGCCAAGGACCTGAACAGACACTTCTCAGAGGAGGACATACAATCAATCCACAAGCACATGAGAAAATGCTCACCATCTCTAGCAATCAGAGAAATGCAAATCAAAACCACCCTAAGATACCATTTCACTCATGTAAGATTGCCAGCCATTATGAAGTCAAACAACAATAAGTGTTGGCGAGGATGTGGGGAAAAGGGCACACTTGTTCATTGCTGGTGGGACTGCAAAATGGTGAGGCCAATTTGGAAAGCAGTATGGAAAATCCTGGGAAAGCTGGGAATGGATCCACCATTTCACCCAGCTATTGCCCTTCTTGGACTATTCCCTGAGGACCTTAAAAGAGCACACTATACGGATACGGCCACATCAATGATTATAGCAGCACAATTCACAATAGCTAGACTGTGGAACCAACCTAGATGCCCTTCAATAGATGAGTGGATAAAAAAAATTGTGGCAGCTATACACAATGGAGTATTATGCAGCACTAAGAAACGACAAAATCATAGAATTTGCAGGGAAATGGATGGCATTAGAGCAGATTATGCTAAGTGAAGCTAGCCAAGCCCTAAAAAACAAATGTCAAATGTCTTCTTTGATATAAAGAGAGCCACTAAGAATAGAACAGGAAGGAAGAGCATGAGGAAAAGACTACCAGTAAACTAAGACGAATGGGGGGAGAGAAAGGAAGAGAGAAGGGAAAACATATGGAAATGGTAGGAGACCTTCAGTGATACACAAAATTATAAGAGGTTATGAGGGGCAAGGGGGTGGGGGGAAAAAGGGGAGAGAATTGAATAACAGCAGAGGAGGTAGAGAGGGAAGATGGGAGGGGACGGGAGAGGAGGGGGTATAGTAGGGGATAGGAAAGGTAGCAGAATACAACAGTCACTAATATGCCATTATGTAAAAATGTGAGTATGTAACAGAAGTGAGTCTGTATTATGTATTTGGGGAGTTCAAAACCCCATTGAGTCGAATGTATGAAAGATGATATGTCTTGAGCTCTGTAATGTTTTGAACAATCAATAAAAAAAAAGAAAAACTGTTACAGAGTGCAGAGGTAGGAGACTGTGGTGCAGAAGGACTGTTGCAGAGAGCAGAGATTGGAGACTGGGGTCTAGAAAAATCTTGGAGAGAGCAGATTTTGGAGACTGGGGTGCAGAAGAACTGTTACAGAGAGCAGAGGTAGGATACTTGTGTTCAGATGCATCTTACAGTGAGCAGAGGTTGGAGACTGGGGTTCAAATTGACTGTTGCAGAGAGTAGAGCTTGGAGACTGGAGTGCAGAAGGACTCTTACAGAGAGCAGTGTATGGAGACTGGGGTGCAGAAGGATCTTACAGTGAGCAGAGGTTTGAGACTGGGGTGCAGACGAACTGTTGCAAGGAACAGAGTTTTGACACTGGGGCACAGAAGGATCTTTTCAGAGAGAAGGGGTTGGAGACTGGGATGCAGAAGGCCTGTTACAGAGAGCAGAGTTTGGAGACTGGGGTGCAGAAGGCCTTTTATAGACAACAGAGTTTGGAGACTGGGGTTCATTAGAACCATTACAGAGAGCAGAGTTTGGAGATTGAAGTACAGAAGGACTGTTACACAGAGCAGAGTTTGGAGACTGGGAAACAAAGGAACTTTTGTAGAGAACAGAGGTTGGAGACTGGGGTGCTACAGGATTGTTGCAGAAAGAAGAGGTTGGAGACTGGGATAGAGAAGAAATGTTGTAGAGAACAGAGTTTGAAAACTGGTGTGCAGATGGATCTAAAAAAAGCAGAGGTTAGAAACTGGGGTGCAGAAGGAGTGTTGCAGAGAGCAGAGTTTAGAGACAGAGGTGCAGAAAAATCGTTGCAGAGAGCAGAGTTTAGAGATGAGGTGCAGAAGATTGTTGTAGAGAGCAGAAGTTGGAGACTGAGGTTCAGAAGGACTCTTATAGAGAGTAGAGGTTGTAAATATGAGTTCAAAAGTCTGATACAGAGAGCAGAGGTTGGAGACTGGGGTGCAGAAGGACTGTTACAGAGAGCAGAGTTTGGAGACAGGGTTTCAGAAGGATCTTAAAGAGAGCCGAGTTTGGAGACTGAGGTGCAGCAGGACTGTTACAGAGAGCAGAGTTTGGAGACTTAGGTGCAGAAAGAACATTGCAGAGCACAGAGTTTTCAGACTAAGGTGCAGAAGGACTGTTGCAGAGAGCAGTTGTTGGAGTCTCGGGTGCAGAAGGACTGTTGCAGAGAGTAGATGTTAGAGACTGGGGTGAATAAGGATCATTGTAGAGAGCAGAGGTTTGAGACTGAGGTGCAGAAAGATTTTTACAGAAAAAAGGTTGGAGACTGGGGTGCAGAAGGCCTGTTACAGAGAGAAGAGTTTGGAGAAAGAGTGCAGAAGGACTGTTTCAGAGGGAAGAGTTTGGAGACTGGGTTGCAGAAAGATCTTACACAGAGCAGAGATTATAGACTGCGGTGCAGAACGACTGTTACAGAGAGTAGAGGTTGGAGACTGAGGTGCAGAAGGATTGTTACAGACTAGAAGATGTTGGAGACTGGGGTGCAGAAAGACTCCTGCAGATAGCAGAGGTTGGAGATTGGTTGAAAAAGGACTGTTGGAGGGAGCAGAGTTTTGAGATTGGGTGCAGAAGGAATGTTTCAGAGAGCAGAGTTTGAAGACTGATATTCAGAATGACTGTTACAGAGAGCACAGGATGAAGACTTGGGTGCAGAAGGACTGATAGAGAAAGCAGAGGTCCGAGACTGTGGTGCATAAGGAAATTTACAGAGAGCAGAATTTGGAGACCGCAGTAGAGGAGGCCTGTTACAGCAGCTGATGTTGGAGACTGGGGTTTAGGAGGACTGTTTCAGAGTGCAGAGTTTGGAGACTGGGGTGCAGAAGAACTGTTGTAGAGAGCATAGTTTGGAGACTGGGGTGCAGAAGAACTGTCACAAAGAGCAGAGGTTGGAGACTGCGGTACAGAAGGAATGTTACAGAGAGAAGAGTTTAGAGACTAGGGTGCAGAATTACTGATACAGAGAGCATAGGTTGGAGACTGGGGTGCAGATGGACCGTTAGAGAGAGCAGAGATTGTAGACTGCTGTACATAAGGACGGTTACAGAGAGCATAAGTTGGAGACTAGGGTACAGAAGGACTGTTGCAGAGAGCAGAGTTTGGAGACTGTGGTTCAGAAGGACTGCGGCAGAGAACAGAGATTAGAGAATGGGGTGTAGAAGTACTTTTGCAGAGAGCGGAGATTTGAGACTGAGGTACAAAAGGACTGTTACAGAGAACAGAGGTTGGAGACTGGGGTGCAGAAGAACTGTTACAGAGAGAAGAGTTTTTAGAAAATGTTGCACAGGGATCTTACAGAGAGCAGAGGTTGTAGACCAAGGTGCAGCAGGACTGTTACAGAGAGCAGAGGTTGGAGACTAGGGTGCAGAAGGATCGTTTAAGAGAACAGAGTTTTCAAACTGAGGTGCAGAACAATTTTGCAGAGAGCACATGTTGGAGACTGGGGTGCAGAAGAATCGTTGTAGCGAGCAGAGGTTTGAGATCGGCATGCAAAAGGACTGTTACAAGAACAGAGGTTGGACAAGGGGTGCAGAAGGACTGTTACAGAGGGCAGAGTTTGCAGACTGGTTTGCAGAAGGATCTTAAAGAGAGCAGATGTTGGATACTGAGGTGCAGAAGGATAGTTACAGATAGTAGAGTTTAGAGACTAAGGTGCAGAAGGACTGTTGCAGATAGCAGAGGTTGGAGACTGGCGTGTAGAAGGACTGTTGCAGGGACAAGTTTGAGACAGTGGTTCTGAAGGACTGTTGCAGAGAGCAGAGTTTGAAGACTGAGATGCAGAAGGACTGTTACAGAGAGTAGAGTTTGTAGACTGAGTTACAGAAGGATTGTTACAGAGAGCAGAGTTTAGAGACTGAATTACAGAAGGACTGTTACAAAGAGCAGAGTTTGGAGACTGGGGTGCAGAAGGACTTTTGCAGAGAGCAGAGGTTGGAGAAGGCGGTGCAAAAGGATCATTGCAGAGAGTAGAGGTTGGATACTGGGTTTCAGAAGGATTGTTACAGAGAGTAGAGGTTTGAGACTGGTGTGAAAAAGGACTGTTGCAGAGAACAGACGTTGGAGACTGGTGTGCACAAGGATCTTTGCAGACAGCAGTGGTTTGAGACCGGGGTGCAGAAGGACTGTAACAGAGAGTAGAGTTTCGAGACAGTTTCAGAACGATCGATGCAGAGAGCTGAGTTTGGAGACTGAGGTGCAAAAGGACTGTTGCAGAGAGCAGAGTTTGGAGACTGAGTTGCAAGAGGACTGTTACAGAGAGTAGAGGTGGGAGATTTGGGTGCATAAGGCCTGTTACATAGAGCAGAGATTGGAGACAAGGGTGCAGAAGGATCGTTTTAGAGAGCAAAATTTTGAGACTGGGGTGCAGAAAGATTGTTATAAAGAACAGAGTTTGGAGACTGGGGTGCAGAAGGCCTGTTACGGAGAGCAGAGTTTGGACAAGGGGTTCAGAAGTACATTTACAAAGAGTAGTTTTTGAAGACTGAGGTGCAGAAGGATCATTGCAGAGAGCAGAGGTTGGAGATTGAGGTGCAGAAGGATTGTTAAGGAGAGCACAGATTGGAGACTGGGTTGCAGAGGGTCTGTTGCAGAGAGCAGAGGCTGGACACTGAGGTGTATGAGGACTGTAGCGGAGAGAACAGGTTCACATTGGGGTGCAGAAGGACTGTTGCAGAGAGCAGAGGTTGTACACTGGGTTACAGATGGACTGTTACAGAGGCAGAGGTTAAAGATTTGGTGCAGAAGGTCTGTTGCAGACAGAAGATGTTGGAGATTTGGGTGCAGAAGGACTGTTGCAGAGAGCAGAGTTTTTAGACTGAGGTGAAGAAAGACTCTTACAGAGAGCAGGTTTCGGAAATTTTGGTGCAGATGGACTGATACAGTAAGCAGAGTTTGGAGACTGGGGTGCAGAAGAACTGTTTTAGAGAGCAGAGTTTTGAGAATGGGGTGCAGAAGGATCCTTGCCGAGAACAAAGATTTCAGACTGAGGTGCATAAAGACTGTTGCAGAGAGCAGAGTTCGGAGACTGAGGTGCAGAAGGACTGTTACAGAGAGCAGAGATTGGAGACTGGGGTGCAACAGGACTGTTACATAGAGTAGATTTTTGAGAGTGCACTACAGTAGGAGTGTTACAGAGAGCAGAGGTTGGAGACTGGGGTGGAGAAGGACTGTTGCAGAGAGCCGAGGAAGGAGACTGGGGTGCAGAAAGATCGTTGTGGAGAGCAGAGTATTGAGTCTGGTGTGCAGGAGGACTGTTATAGAGAACAGAGTTTGGAGAAGGGGTGCAGAAGGACTGTTGCACGAAGCAGAGGTTTGAGACTTTGGTGCAGAAGGACTGTTGCAGACAGCAGAGTTTGGTGACTGAGGTGCCGTAGGACTGTTAGAGAGAGTAGAGGTTGGAGACTGGGGTGCTGATGGACTGATACAGAAAGCAAAGGTTAGAAACTGGGGTGCAGAAGGACCGTTATAAAGAGCAGATTTTGAAGACTAAACTACAGAAGGACTGTTACAGAGAGCAGAGGTTGAAGACTGGGGTGGAGAAGGACTGTTTCAGAGTGCAGAGTTTGGAGACTGGGGTGCACAAGGATCGTTGCAGAGAGCAGAGTCTTTAGACTGAGGTGCAGAACGACTGTTGCAGAGAGCAAATGTTGAAGATTTGGGTGCAGACGGACTTTTTCAGAGAGCAGATGTTGGAGACAGGGGTGCAGAAGATTGTTATAGAAAGCAGAGGTTGGATACTGGAATTCAGAAAGACTATTGCAATGATCAGAGTTTGGGAACTGAGGTGAAGAAGTCTCCTTGCAGAGAGCAGAGTTTTCAGACTGAGGTGCAGAAGGACTGTTGCAGAGAGCAGAGTTTGGAGAGTGAGATGCAGAAGGACTGTTACAGAGAGTAGAGGTTGGAGGCTGAGGTACAGAAGGATTGTTACAGAGAGCAGAGGTTAGAGACTGGCGTGCAGAAGGACTTTTGCAGATAGCAGAGGTTGGAGACTGGGGTATAGAAGTACTTTTGCAGGCAGCAGAGATTGGAGACTGGGGTGCAGAAGGACTTTTGCAGAGACCAGAGTTTGGAGACTGAGGTACAGAAGGACTGTTACAGAGAGCAGAGGTTGGAGACTGGGATGCAAAAGGATCATTGCAGAGAGCAGCGTTTGGAGACTGGGGTGCAGAAAAATTGTTATAGAAAGAAGAGTTTGGAGACTGTTGTGCAGAAGGACTGTTACAGACAGCAGTGGTTTGAGACCTGGGTGCAGAAGGACTGTTAAAGAGAGTAGATTTTCGAGACTGAGGTGCAGAAGGTTCGATGCAGAGAGCTGAGTTTGGAGACTGAGGTGCAAAAGGACTGTTGAAGAGAGCAAAGGTTGAATACTGAGGTGCAAAAGGACTGTTATAGAGAGTAAAGGTGGGAGATTTGGGTGCACAAGGCCTGTTACAGAGAGCAGAGTTTGGAGACTATGGTGCAGATGGTTCATTGTAGAGAGCAAAATTTTGAGACTGGGGTGCATAAGGATTGTTATAAAGAACTGAGTTCGAAGACTGGGTTGCAGAAGGATTGTTAAGGAGAGCAGAGGTTTGAGACTGGGTTGCAGAGGGACTGGTGTAGAGAGCTGAGGCAGGACACTGGGGTGTATAAGGACTGTAGCGGAGAGCACAGGTTCACATTGGGGTGCAGAAGGACTTTTGAAGAGAGCAGAGGTTGGAGACTGGGTTACAGAAGGACTGTTACAAAGGCAGAGGTTGAAGATTTGGTGGTGAAGGTCTGTTGCAGAGAGATGTTGGTGATTGGGGTGCAGAAGGACTTTGCAAAGAGCAGAGTTTGTAGACTGAGGTGAAGAAAGACTCTTACAGAGAGCAGGTGGTGGAAATTGTGGTGCAGATGGACTGATACAATAAGCAGAGTTTGGAGACTGGGGTGCAGAAGGATTGTTGCAGAGAGCAGAGTATGTAGACTGAGGTGCAGAAGCACTGTTACAGAGAGCAGAGGTTACAGAATGGGGTGCAAAAGACCTATTACAGAGAGCAGAGGTTGGAGACTGGGGTACAGAAGGATTCTTGCCAAGAACAGAGATTTCAGACTGAGGTGCAGAAGGACTGTTACAGAGAGCAGAGATTGGAGACTCGGGTGCAGAAGGACCGTTACATAGAACAGATTTTTGAGAGTGCACTACAAGAGGACTGTTACAGAGAGCAGAGGTTGGAGACTGGGGTGGAGAAGGACTGTTGCAGAGAGCTGAGGAAAGAGAATGGGGTGCAGAAGGATCATTGGAGAAAGCAGAGTATTGAGACTGGTGTGCAGATAGACTGTTACAGAAAACAGAGTTTGGAGAAGGGGTGCAGAAGAACAATTACAGAGAGCAAATGATGGAGACTGAGGTGCAGAAGGACTTTTACAGAGAGCAGAGTTTGGAGACTGGGTAGAAGAAGGATCGTTGCAGAGAGCAGATGTTGAAGACTGTGGTGCAGAAGGACTGATACAGAGATCAGAGGTTGGAGACTGGGGTGCAGAAGTTTTTTAGCAGAGAGCAGAATTTGGAGACTGGTGTGCAGAAGGACTGTTGCAGAGAGCAGTGGTTGGAGACTGGGGTGCAGAAGGATTGTTGCAGAGAACAGAGTGTGGAGACTGGGGTGCAGAAGAACCGTTGCAGAGAGCAGAGGTTGGAGAGTGAGGTGCACAAGGATTGTTACAGAGAGTAGAGGTTGGAGACTGGGGAGCAGAAGGACTGTTGCAGAGAGCAGAGTTTGGAGACTGAGGTGAAGAAGGATCGTTGAAGAGAGAAGAGGTTGGAGACTGGGGTGCAATAGGCCTGTTAAAGAGAGCAGAGATTGGAGACTGGTGTGAAGAATGCCTGTTACAGAGAGCAGAGTTTGGATACTAGTGTGCAGAAGGACTATTAACGATAGCACAATTTCGAGACTGGGTTGCAGAAGGATTGTAGACTGAGATTCAGAAGGACTGTTACAGAGAGGAAAGTTTGGTAACTCAGGTGCAGAAAGATTTTTGCAGAGAGCCGAGTTTTAAGACTGAGGTGCAGAAGGACTGTTTCAGAGAGCAGATGTTGGATCCTTTGATAGAGAAGGACTGTTACAGAGATCAGAGTTTTGAGACTGGGGTGCAGAAGGATCGTTGCAGAGAGCACAGTTTGGAGACTGGGGTGCAGAGGCCTGTTATAGTGAGCAGAGTTTTAAGACTGGGGTGCAGAAGGCCTGTTACAGAGAGCAGAGTTTGGAGCCTAGGTTTCAGAAGACTATTACAGAGAGCAGCGTTTGGAGAATTGGTTGCAGAAGGATCTTACAAAGAGCAGAGATTGGAGACTGAGGTGCAGAAGGCTTTTACAGAGAGTAGAGGGTGGAGACAGTGTTGTAAAAGGAGTGTTACAGAGAGCAGGGTTATGAGATTGGGGTTCAAAAGAACTGTTACTGAGAGCAGAGGTTGGAGACAGGGGTCCAGAAAGACTGTTTCAGAGAGCAGAGTTTTGAGACTGAGGTGCAGAAGGACTGTTACAGAGAGTAGATTTTGGAAACTGGGATGTAGAAGGACCATTACAGAGAGCAGAGGTTGGAGTCTGGGGAGAAGACGGATCGTTGCAGAGAGCAGATGTTGGAGACTGGGTGCAGGAGGACTAATAAAGAGAGCAGAGGTTGGAGACTGAGGTCCAGAAAGGTCATTTCTGAGTGCAGAGTTTTGAGACTGGGGTTCAGAAGGACTGTTACAGATTGCAGAACTTGGAGACTTAAGTGCAGAAGGACGTTTACAGAGAGGAGAGGTTGGAGACTGGGGTGCAAAAGGATTCTTACAGAGAGCATAGGATGGAGATGAGGGTGCAGAAGGATCGTTGCAGAGAGCAGAGGTTGGAGAATGAGGTGCAGAAGGATCGCTACAGAGAGCAGAGTTTGGAGACCTGGGTGCAGCAGGACAGTTACAGAGAGCACAGGTTGGAGAATTGGGTTCAGAAGAAATGTTGCAGAGAGCAGAGGTTGGAGACTGGGGTGCTAAGTACTGTAGCAAAGAGCATATGTTGGAGGCTGGTGTGCAGAAGGACTGTTGCAGAGCAGTTTTAGGAGCCTGGAATGCAGAGGGATCATTGCAGAGAGAAGAGGTTGGAGACTGCGGTTTAGACGGATTGTTGCAGAGAGAAGAGGTTGGAGAGTGAGGTTCAGAAGGATCGTTGCAGAGAGAAAAGGTTGGAGAATGGGGTGCAGAAGGCCTGTTACAGAAAGCAGAGTTTGGAGACTGGGGTGCAGAAGACCTGTTACAGAGAGCAGAGGTTGGATACTGGGGTGCAGAATGATTGTTTTAGATAGCACAGTTTGGAGTGCAGAAGGATTGTTGCAGACAGCAGAGGTTTCAGACTGAGCCTTAAAAGGACTGTTACAGAGAGCAGAGTTTGGAATCTGAATTGTAGAAAGACTGTTACAGAAAGCAGAGGTTGGCAATTGCGGTGCAGAAGGACCATTATAGAGAGAAGAGTTTGGAGACTGCGGTACAGAAGGACTGTTAGAAAGTGCAGAGTTTGGAGACTTTGGTGCGGAAAAACACTTGTAGAGAACAGATGTTGGAGACTAGGGTGCAGAAGGACTGTTACAGAGAGCAGATATTAAAAACTGAGGTGCAGAAGGATTCATACAGAGAGATGAGATTGGAGACTGCGGTACAAAAGGACCATTACAGAGAGCAAAGTCTGGAGACTGAGGTGCAGAAAAACTTTTAGAGAGAGCAGAGGTTGGATACTGGGGTGCAGAAGGACTGTTAAAGAGAGGAAGTGTTGGAAAAAGGGATGCAAAAGGATCTTACAGAGAGCAGATTCTGAAGACTGGGGTGAAGAAGAACTGTTGCAGAGAGCAGAGGTTGGAGACTGAGGTTCAGAAGGACCTTTGCAGAGAAAAGAGTTTGGAGACTGGGTTGCAGAAAGACTGTTACAGAGAGCAGAGATTCGAGATTTGCTTGCAGAAGAACTGTTACAGAGAGCAGTGGTTTGAGACTGGGGTGCAGTAATCCTGTTACAGAGAGCAGAGGTTGGAGACTGAGGTACAGAAGGACTGTTACAGTGAGCAGAAGTTGGAGTCTAAGGTGCATCAGGATTTGTACAGAGAGAAGAGTTTGGAGACTAGGTGTAGAAAAACTGTAACAGAGTGCAGAATTTGAAAACTGTGGTGCAGAAGGATCATTGCAGAGAGCAGAGGTTGGAAACTGAGGTGCAGAAGGATCGTTACGGAGAGTAGAGGTTAAAAACTAGGGTCAGAAAGACAGTTACAGAGAGCACAGTTTGGAGACTGGGGTGCAGAAGAAATGTTGCAACGAGCAGAGAATGAAGACTGCGGTACAGAAGTTCTGTTACAAAGAGCAGAGGGTGGGGAGTGAGGTGCAGAAGAAGTGTCACCTAGAGCAGAGTTTGAAAACTGGGGTGCAGAAGGATTTTACAGAGAGCAGAGGCTGGAGATTGGGGTCAGAAAAACTGTTGCAGAGAACAGACGTTGAAGACTGGGGTGCAGAAGGATCGTTGCAGAGAGCAGAGGTTGGAGAATGAGTTGCAAAAGGATCGCTAAAGAGAGCAGAGTTTGGAGACCGGGGTGCAGTAGGATAGTTACAGAGAGCACAGGTTGGAGACTGGGGTGCAGAAGAAATATTGAAGAGGGCAGAGCTTGGAGACTCTGGTGCAGAAGGACTTTAGCAGAGACCAGAAGTTGGAGACTGTTGTGTAGAAAGACTGTTGCAGAGAGCAGACGTTGGAGACTGGGATGCAGAAGGATCATTGCAGAGAGCAGATGTTAAAGACTGGTGTGTATAAGGACTTTTGCACAGAACAGAGGTTGGCGATTGGGGTGCAGAAGGACTGTTTCGAAGAGCAGAGTTTGGAGACTGAGGTGCAGAAGGACTGTTACAGAGAGCACAGGTTTTAGAATGGAGTGCAGAATAACTGATGCGGAAAGTAGAGTTTAGAGACTGGAGTGCAGAAGGACTGTTACAGTGAGCAGACTTTGCAGCCTGAGTTGCAGAAAGACTGCTGCAGAGAACAGATGTTGGATACTGGGATTCAGAAAAGCCGTTGCAGAGAGATGAGGTTGGAAACTGAGGTGCAGAATGACTGTTACAGAGAGCAAAGTTAAAAAAACAGGGTGCAGAAGGATCTTACAGAGAGCAGATGTTTGAGACTTGGGGGCAGAAGGACTGTTGCAGAGAGCAGAGTTTGGAGACTGAGGTGCAGAAGAATCGTTGCAGAGAGAAGAGGTTGGAGACTGGGGTGCAGAAGGCCTGTTACAGAGAGCAGACTTTGGAGACTGAGTTGCAGAAGACCTGTTACAAAGAGCAGATGTTTGAGACTGGGGTGCAGAAGGATTGTTACATATATCACAGTTTGGAGAATAGGGTTTAGAAGGATTGTTGCAGAGAGCAGAGGTTTCAGACTGAGGCTTAGAAGGACTGTTACAGAGAGCAGAGGTTGGAGTCTCAGATGCAGAAGGACTTCTTCAGAAAGCAGAGGTTGGCAATTTGGGTGCAGAAGTACCGTTATGGAGAGAAGAGGTTGGAGACTGTGGTACAGAAGGACTGTTACAGAGAGCAGACGTTGGAGACAGAGGTGCAGAAGGATTGTTACAGAGAGCATAGATTGGAGACTGGGGTGCAGAAGGACCATTACAGAGAGCAAAAGATAGACTGAGATGCAGAAGGATCTTTGCAGAGAAAAGAGTTTGGAGACTGGGTTGCAGAAGCACTGTTACAGAAAGCAGAGGTTGGCAATTGGGGAGCAGATGAACCCTTACAAAAAGAAGAGTTTGGATACTGCGATACAAAAGGTCCTTTACAGAGAGCAGAGTTTGGAGACTGGGCAAAAGAAGGATCATTGCAGAGAGCAGATGTTGCAGACTAGAATGCAGAAGGAGTATAACAGAGAGCACAGGTTGGAGACTGTGGTGCAGAAGAAATGTTGCAGAGAGCAGAGTTTGGAGTCTTGGGTGCAGAAGGACTGATACAGAGAGCAGAGGATGGAGACTGGGGTGCAGAAGGATCGTTGTTGGGAGCAGAGTTTGGAAACTAAGGTGCAGAAGGATCGTAACACAGAGCAGAGTTTGGTAACTGGGGTTGAGAAGAACTGTTGCAGAGAGCAGAGGTTGGTGACTGGGGTGCAGAAGGTCTGTTACATAGAGCAGAGTTTTGAGAGTGGGGTGCAGAAGGACTGTTGCAGAGAGCCGAGATTGGAGACTCAGGTTAAGAAGGATCACTGCAGAGAGAAGTGGTTGGAGACTAGGGTGCAATAGGCCTGTTACGGAGAGCAGAGTTTTGAGAGTGTGGTGCAGAAGGCCTGTTACAGAGAGCAGAGTTTGCAGACTTGGGTGCAGAAGGACTGTTTCAGAGAGCAAAGGTTGGAGACTTAGTTTCAGAAGGACTGTTACAGAGAGCAGAATTTGGAGACTGGGGTGCAGAATAACTGATATGGAAAGTGTAGTTTGGAGACTTGGGTGCAGAAAGACCATTACACACAGCAGAGGTTGGAGACTGTGGTACAAAAGAACTGTTACAGAGAGCAGAGTTTGGAGCCTGGGGTGCTAAGGACTGTTACAGAGAACAGAGGTTGGAAACTGGGTTGCAGAAGGACTATTGCAGAGAGCAGAGGTTGGAGACTGCGGTACAGAAGAACTGTTACAGAGAGCAGATTTTGGAGCCTGGGATGCAGAAGGATTGTTACAGATAGCACAGATTGGCGACTGGGGTGCACAAGGATCGTTGAAAAGAGCAGAGGTTTCAGACTGAGGCTTAAAAGGACTGTTACACAGAGCAGAGGTTGGAGTCTGAGGTGCAAGAAGACTGTTACAGAGGACAGAATTTGGAGACTGGGGTGCAGAAGGATTATTAAAGAGAGCAGAGGTTGGAGACTGAGGTGCAGAAAGATCATTTCTGACAGCAGAGATTTGAGACTGAGTTGCAGAAAGACTTTTAGAGAGAGGAGATGTTGGAGACAGGGGTGCAAAAGGATTATTACAGAGAGACAAGGAAGGAGACTGGGGTGCAGAAGGATCATTGCAGATAGCAGAGGTTGGAGAATAAGGTGCAGAAGGATCACTGCAGAGAGCAGAGGTTGGAGACTGGGGTGCAGCAGGACAGTTACAGAGAGCAGAGTCTGGAGATTGAGGTGCAGAAGAATCGTTGCAGAGAGAAGAGGTTCAGACTGAGGCTTAGAAGGACTGTTACAGAGAGCAGAGTTTGGAATCTGAGGTGCAGAAGGACTGTTACAGAGAACAGAGATTGGAATCTGAGGTGCAGAAAGAGTGTTACAGAGAGAAGAGGTTGGAGACTGCGATACAGAAGGACTGTTAGAGAGAGTAAAGTTTGGAGACTTTGGTGCAGAAGGACCATTGTAGAGAGCAGATGTTGGAGACTAGAGTGCAGAAGGACCCTTAGAGATAGCAAACGTTTAATACTAAGGTGCAGACGATTGTTAGAGAGAGCAGAGGTTGTAGACTAGGGTACAGAAGGACCATTACAGAGAGCAAAGTTTGGAGAGTGAGGTGCAGAAGGACTTTTACAGAGAGCAGACGTTGGATACTTGGGTGCAGAGGACTGTTAGAGAAAGAAGATGTTGGAGAAAGGGATGCAAAAGGATCTTACAGAGAGCAGAGTCTGGAGACTGGGGTGCAGAAGGACTGTTTCAGAGACGAAAGGTTGGAGATTGAGGTGCATAAGTATCGTTGCAGAGAGAAGAGTTTGGATACTGAGGTGCAGAAAGACTTTTACAGAGAGCAGAGATTCGAGATTGGGGTGCAGATGAACTGTTACAGAAAGCAGAGGTTAAAGACTGGGGTGCAGAAACCCTGTTACAGAGAACAGAGGTTGGATACTGAGGTGCAGAAGGACTGTTACAGAGAGCAGAGGTTGGAGACTGAGGTACAGAAGGATTGGTGCAGAGAGAAGAGGTTGGAGACTGAGGTTTAGAAGCACGGTTCCAGAGAGCAGAGGTTAGAATCTGTGGTGCAGAAGGATCATTGCAGAGACCAGAGGTTGGAAACTGGGGTGCAGAAGGATCATTGCAGACAGCAGACTTTGGAGACTGAGGTGCAGAAAGCTCGTTACAGAGAGCAGAGGTTGGAGACTGGAATCAGAAAGACAGTTACAGAGAGCATAGTTTGGAGACTAGGTTGTAGAAGAAATGTTGCAGTGAGCAGAGATTGGAGACTGGGGTGCTGAAGGCCTGTTACAGAGAGCAGATGTTGGAGACTGTGTTGCAGAAGGACTGTTACAGAGATCAGAGTTTGGAGACTGTGTTGCAGAATGATTGTTGAAGAGAGCAGAGTTTTCAGACTTCGGTGCAGAAGGACTGTTGCAGAGAGCAGATATTCGAGAGTGGGGTGCAGAAGGACTTTTTCAGAGAGCAGAACATAAAGACTGGAGTGCAGAAAGATTCTTGCACAGAGCAGAGGTTGGAGACTAGGGTGCAGAAGGCCCGTTACAGATATCACAGTTTGGAGACTGGTGTGCAGAAGGACATTATAGAGAGCAGAGTTTGGAGACTGAGGTGCAGAAGGACTTTTACAGAGAGCAGAGGTTGGAGACTGGGGTGCAGAATGATTTTTGCAGAGAGCAGAGTTTTCAGATTGAAGTGCAGAAGGAATGTTGCAGAGAGCAGAGGTTGGAGACTGGGTTGGAGAAGGACTTTTGCAGAGAGCAGAGGTTGGAGACTAGGGAGCAGAAGGACGGTTGCAGAGAGCAGAGTTTGGAGACTGGAGTGCTGAAGGACTGTTGTGGAGAGCAGAGGTTTGAGACTGATGTGCAAAATTCTTGTTACATAGAGCAGAGGTTTGAGATTGAGGGGCAGAAGGATTGTTACAGAGAGCAGAGATGCAGAATGGGGTACAGAAGGACTGTTGCAGAGAGAAGACGTTGGAGACTGGGTTGCAGAAGGACTGTTGCAGAGAGCAGAGTTTGGAGACTGGAGTGCAGAAGGACTGTTACAGAGAGCAGAGGTTGGATACTGAGGTGCAGAAAGACTCTTAGAGAGAGCAGAATTTGGAGACTAGGGTGCAGAAGGATTGATACCGAAAGCAGAGTTTGTAGTATGTGCTGCAGAAAGATCTTTAAAGAGAGCAGAGTTTGAAGACTGCAGTATAGAAGGACTGTTGCATAGAGAAGAGGTTGGAGACTGAGGTGCAGAAGGATAGATACAGAGAACAGAGGTTGGAGACTGGGGTTCAGAAAGACTGATATAGAAAGCAGAGTTTGGATACTGGGGTGTAGAAGGACTGTTACAGAGAGCAGAGTTTAGAGACTCAGGTGCAGAAGGACTGTTACAGGAAGCAGAGTTTTGAAATTGGGGTGCAGAAAGACGTTTACAGAGAGCAGATGTTGGAGACTGTGGTATAGGACTGTTATCCAGAACAGATGTTGGAGACTGAGATGCAGAAAGACTCTTATATAGAGCACAGGTTGGAGACTGAGGTGAAGAAAGATAGATACAGAAAACAGACGTTGGAGACTGGGGTTTAGACACACTGATACAGAAAGCAGAGGTAGGAGACTGGGGTGTAGAAGGACCGTTACGAAGAGCCGAGGTTGGAGACTGTGGTATAGAAGAACTGTTACAGAGAGCAGATGTTCGAGACTGGGGAGCAGAAGGACTGTTGCAGAGGACAGAGGTTGGAGACTGGGGTGGAGGAAGAATGTTACAGAGAGCATAGTTTGGAAACTGGAGTGCAGATAGATCTAACAGAGAGAAGAGGTTGGAGACTGTGGTGCAGAAGAACTGTTGCAGAGAGCAGACATTGGATACTGGGGTCCAGAAGGATTATTGCAGAGAGCAGAGTTTGGAGACTGGGGTGAAAAAGGACTGTTACAGAGAGAAGAGTTTGGAGACTGTTGTGCGGCAGGACTGTTGCAGAGAGCAGATGTTGGAGACTGGGGTGGAGAAGAATCATTGCAGAGAGAAGAGGTTGGAGACTGTTGTGCAGAAGTACTCTTACAGAGTGCAGAGTTTAAAGACTTGGTTGCAAAAGGATCTTACAGAGAGTAGAGTTGGGAGACTGAGGTGCAGAAGGACTGTTAAAGAGAGCAGAGATAAGAGACTGAGGTTCAGAAGGACTGCTACAGAGAGCAGAGGTTGGATACAGGTGTGCAGAAGCATCTTACAGAGACCAGAATTTGGAGACAGGTGCAGAAGGACTGTTGCAGAGATCAGAAGTTGGAGAGTCTGGTGCAGTTGGATCATTGCAAAGAGCAGATTTTAGAGACTGGGGTGCAGAAGGCCTGGTACAGAGAGGAGAGGTTGGAGACTGAGGTGCAGGTGGACTGTTACAGAGAGCAGTGTTTTGAGACTGGGGTGCAGAAGGATCGTGCAGAGAGCAGAGATGTCAGACTGAGGTTCAGAAGGAATGTTACAGAGAGCAGAGGTTGGAGACTGAGGTGTAGAAGGACTGTTTCAGAGAGCAGAGTTTGGAGACTGAGGTGCAGAAGAACTGTTACAGAAAGCAGAGGTTGGAAACTGGGGTGCAGAAGGACCGTTACAGAGACCAGAGTGTGGTGACTGTGGTATAATAAAACTGTTACAGAGCGCAGAGTTTGGAGACTGGGGTGCAGAAGGAATGTTACTGAGAAAACAGGTTGGAGACTGAGGTGCAGAAGGATAGATACAGAAAGCAGAGGTTTGAGACTGGGGATAAGAAGGACCTTTACAGAGAGCAGTTGTTGGAGACTGGGGAGAAGAAGGACTGTTGTAGAGGACACAGTTTGGAGACTGGGGTGCCGCAGAACACTGGCAGAAAGCAGAGGTTAAATACTAGGGTGAAGAATGAATGTTACAGAGAGAAGAATTTAGAAACTGGAGAACAGGTAGGAGACTGAGGTGCAGAAGGATCTTACAGAGAGAAGAGTTTGGAGACTGTGGTGCAGAAGGACTGTTGCAAAAACCAGAGAATGGAGACTGAGGTGCAGAAGTTCTGTTACATAGAGCAGAGCTAGAAGAAAGGGGTGCAGAAGGATCTTACAGAGAGCAGAATTTGGAGACTGAGGTGCAGAAGGACTACTGTAGAGATCAGAGTTTGGAGACTGGGGTGCAGTAGGATCATTGCATAGAGCAGAGTTTGGAGACTGGGGTTCTGAAGTATCATTGCAGAGAGCAGAGTTTGAAGACTGGCGTGCAGAAGGCCAGTTACAGAAAGGAGAGTTTGGAGACTGGGGTGCAGAAGGACTGTTATACAGAGAAGTGTTTGGAGACTGGGTTGCTTAAGGATCTTACAGAGAGCAGAGTTTGGAGACTGAGGTGCAGGTGGACTGTTACAGAGAGCAGAGTTTGGGGATTGAGGTGTAGAAGGACTGTTACAGAGATGAGAGTTTGGAGACTCCATTGCAGAAGGACTGTTACAGAAAGCAGAATTTCGAAATTGGGCTGCAGAAGGACCATTACAGAGAGCAGAATTTGGAGACTGCGGTATATGTCTGTTACCGTGAGAAGAGGTTGGAGACTGGGCTGCAGAAGGACTCTTACATAGAGCACAGGTTAGAGACTAAGGTGCAAAAGGATAGATACAGAGAACTGAGGTTGGAGACTAGGGTTCAGACAGACTGATACAGAAAGCAGAGACGGAGACTGGGGTGTAGAAGGATCGTTACAAAAAGCAGAAGTTGGAGACTGCAGAACAGCAGGGCTGTTA
Organism: Ictidomys tridecemlineatus; assembly: GCF_052094955.1. Lineage (NCBI taxonomy): Eukaryota > Metazoa > Chordata > Mammalia > Rodentia > Sciuridae > Ictidomys > Ictidomys tridecemlineatus. The sequence goes on from NW_027524422.1 coordinate 100,080, forward strand.
CAGAGAGCATATCTCGGATTCTGGGGAGCAGAAAAAATGTTGCAAAGGACAGAGTTTGGAGACTGGGGTGGAGAAGGAATGTTACAGAGAGCAGAGTTTGAAAACTAGAGTGCAGAAAGATGTTAGAGAGAGCAGAGGTTGGAGACTGTGGTGCAGAAGGACTGTTGCAAAAAGCAAACATTAGAGACTGGGTTCTAGAAGGATTGTTCAAGAGAGCAGATTTTAGAACCTGGGGTGAAGAAGGACTGTTACACAGAGCAGAGGTTGGAGACTTAGGTGCAGAAGGACTGTTAGAGAGAGCAGAGTTTGGAGACTGGGGTGAAGAAAAACTGTTACAGAGAGTAGACTTTGGAGACTGGGGTTAAGATGGATCTTACAGAGAGCAGAGTTTGGAGACTGGGGTTCAAAAGCAGTGTTTCAGAGATCAGATGTTGGAGAATGGGGTGGAGAAGAATCGTTGCAGAGAGAAGAGGTTAAAGACTTAGATGGAGAATGTCTTTTAAAGAGAGCAGAGGTTGAAGACTGTTATGCAAAAGGACTGTTACAGAGTGCAGAGTTTAAAGACTGTGTTGCAGAAGAATCTTCCAGATAGCAGTGTTGGGAGACTGAGGTGCAGAAGGACTGTTACAGAGAGCAGAGGTTGGAGACTGGGGAGCAGAAGGGTCGTTGCAGAGAGCAGGGTTTTGAGACTGAGGTGCAGAAGAACTGTTTTAGAAAGCAGATGTTGGAGACTGGGGCACAGAAGGACTTTCGGAGAGAGCAGATTTTGGTAACTCAGGTTCAGAAGGACTGTTGTAGAGAGCAGAGTTTGAAGACTGGGGTGCAGAAAGACTATTACAGAGAGCAGAGGTTGGAGACTCGCATTCAAAAGTTCTGTTACAGAGAGCAGAAGTTGCATACAGGGGTGCAGCAGGATATTACTGCGAGCAGAATTTGGAGACTGAGGTGCAGAAGGACAGTTGCAGAGATTAGAGGTTTGAGACTGAGGTGCAGTAGGATCATTGCAGAGAGCTGATGTTGGAGACTGGGGTGCAGAAGGATCGTTGCAGAGAGCAGATATTGGACACTTGGGTGCAGAAGGCCTGCTACAGAGAGAAGAGTTTGGAGACTGGCGTGAAGAAGGCCGGTTACAGAGAGGAAATGTTGGAAACTGGGGTGCAGAATGACAGTTATAGAGAGCAGAGTTTGAAAACTGGGTTGCTGAAAAATCTTACAGAGAGCAGAGGTTAGAGACTGAGGTTCAGGTTGACTGTTACAGAGAGCAGTGTTTGGAGACTGGGGTGCAAAAGAATCGTGAAGAGAGCAGAGGTGTCAGACTGAGGTTCACTAGGACTGTTACAGAGAGCAGAGGTTGGAGACTGAGGTGTAGAAGCACTGTTACAGAGAGAAGAGTTTGGTGACTGAGGTGCAGAAGGACTGTTACAGAAAGCAGAGGTTGGAAATTGGGGTGCAGATGGACCGTTACAGAGACCAGAATTTGGTGACTGTGGTATAGAAAAACAGTTACAGAGAGCAGAGTTTGGAGACTGGGGTGCAGAAGGAATATTACAGAGAGCACAGTTTGGAAAGTGAAGTGCAGAAGGATAGATATAGAGAGCAGAGGTTTGAGACTGAGGTTCAAAAGGACTGATACAGAAAGAAGAGTTTGGAGACTAGGGTGCTTAAAGACCATTATGGAGAGCAGAGTTTGGAGACTGGGGACCACAAGGACTGTTGCAGAGAAAAGAGGTTGGAGACTGGGGTGCCACAGGACACTTGCAGGAGGCAGAGGTTAAAGACTGGGGTGGAGAAGGAATGTTACAGAGAGCAGAGTTTGGAAACTGTAGTGCAGAAGGATCTTACAGAGAGCAGAATTTGAAGACTGTGGTGCAGATGGAGTGATTCAGTAAGCAGAGTTTGGAGACTGGGGTGCAGACGGACTTTTGCAGAGATCAGAGTTTGTAGACTGAGGTAAAGAAGCCCTATTACAGAGTGCAGAGTTTGGAGATTGGGGTGCAGAATGATCCTTGAAGAGAACAAAGTTTTCAGAGTGAGGTGATGAAGGACTGTTGCAGAGAGAAGAGTTTGGAGACTGAGGTGCAGAAGGACTGTTACAGACAGAAGAGATTGGAGACTTGGGTGCAGAAGGACCGTTACATAGAGCAGATTTTTGAGAGTGCACTACAGAAGGACTGTTACAGAGAGCAGAGTTTGGAGACTGGGGTGGAGAAGGACTGTTTCAGAGAGCAGAGGAAGGAGACTGGGGTGCAGAAATATCTTTGTGGAAAGCAGAGTATTGAGACTGGTGTTCAGAAGGACTGTTACGGAGAACAGAGTTTTGAGAAGGGGTTCAGAAGGATTGTTACATAGGACAGAGTTTGGATACTGGGTTGCAGAAGAATCTTACAAAGAGCAAATGTTGGAGATTGAGGTGCAGAAGGACTGTTACAGAGAGTAGAGTTTAGAGACTGACTTGGAAAAGGACTGTTGCTGAGAGCAGATGCTAGAGACTGAGGTCCAGAAGGATTGTTACAGAAAACAGAGGTTGAATACTGGGGTTCAGAAAGACAATTGCAGAGATCAGAGTTTCGGAACTGAGGTGAAGGATCGTTGCAGAGAGCAGAGTTTTCAGACTGAGGTGAAGAAGGACTGTTGCAGAGAGCAGATGTTGGATACTGGGATGCAGAAGGTTCATTGCAGAGAGCAGAAGTTGGAGATTAAGGTGCAGAAGGACTGCTGCAGATAGCAGAAGTTTGAGACTGGGGTGTAGAACGACTGTTGCAGAGACCAGAATTTGAGACAGCGGTGCTTAAGCACTGTTGCAGAGAGCAGAGTTTGGACACTGAGATTCAGAAAGACTGTTACAGAGAGTAGAGGTTAAAGACTGAGGTACAGTAAGATTGTTACAGAGAACAGAGGTTGGATACTGGGGTGTAGAAGGACTTTTGCAGGCAGCAGAGGTTGGAGACTGGGGTGCAGAAGGACTGTTGCAGAAAGCAGAGGTTGGAGACTGGAGTGCCGAAGGACCGTTACAGAGAGCAGAGTTTTGAGACTGTGGTACAGAAGGACTGTTACAGAGTGAGAGGTTGGATACTAGGGTGCAGAAGGACTGATGCAGAGAACAGAGTTTGGAGACTGGGGTGCAGACGGACCGTTTCAGAAAGAAGAGGTTGGAGACTTAGGTGCAGAAGAATTGTTACAGGGAGCAGAGGAAGGATACTGGTTTGAAAAAGAACTGATCCAGAAAGCATAGGGTGAAGAATGGGGTTCAGAAAGCCTGTTACAGAGAGCAGCAGTTGAGGACTGAGGTGCTAAAGGTTCATTACAGAGAGCAGAGGTTCGAGACTGAGGTGCAGTGAAACTGTTACAGAGAGGACCGGTTGGAGACTGGGGTGCAGAAGGATTCTTACAGAGAGCAGAGGATAGAGACTGTAATGCACAAGGAGTGTTACAGAGAGCAGAGGATGGAGACTGGGGTGCAGAAGGAGCGTTACAGAGAGCAGAGTATGTAGATTGGTGACCAGAAGAACTGTTACAGAGAGCAGATGTTGGAGAATGGGGTGCAGAAGGTCTTTTACAGAGAGCAGAGTTTGGAGACTAAGGTGCAGAAAGATCGTTACAGAGAACAGAGCTTGAAGACTGGGGTGCAGAAGGCCTGTTACAGAGAACAGAGTTCGGAGACTAAGGTGAAGAAGAATTTTTACAAAGAGCAGAGTTTGAACACTGATGTTCAGAAGGACTATTACAGAGAGCAGAGCTTGGAGACTGGGGTGCAGAAAAACTGTTGCAGAGAGAAGAGGTTGGAGACTTAGATTCCTAAGGATCACTACAGAGAGCAGACGTTGGAGACTGGGGTGCAACAGGACAGTTACAGAGAGCACTGGTTGGAGACTGGGGTGCAGGAGAAATGTTGCAGAGAGCAGATGTTTGAGTCTGGGGTGAAGAAGGACTGTAGCAGAGAGCAGAGGTTGGAGACTGGGATGCAGTAGGATTGTTGCAGAGAGCAGAGTTTGGAGACTGGGGTGTAGAAGCACTTTTGCAGAGAGAAGAACTTGGAGACTGGGGTGCAGAAGGACTGTTGCAGAGAGCAGAGATTGGAGATTGAGGTGCAGAAGGACTTTTATGGAGAGCAGAGAATGGAGACTGGGGTGCAGAATCACTGATATGAAAAGTAGAGTTTGGAGTCTCGGGTGCAGAAGGACCGTTACAGACAGCAGAGGATGGAGACTGTGGTACAGAAGGAATGTTACGAAAAGTAGAGTTTTGAGCCTGGAGTGTAGAAAGACTTTTACTGAGAACAGAGGTTGGAGACTGGGGTGACGAAGGAATGTTTCATAGAGCAGAAGTTGGAAACTGAGGGGCAGAAGTACTGTTATAGAGAGCAAAGTTTGGAGACCGGGGTGAAGAAGGATCTTACATAGAGCAGAGGTTAAAGACTGGGGTGCAGAAGAACTGTTGAAAAGAGCAGAGGTTGTAGAATGAGGTGCAGAAGGACTGTTACAAACAGCAGAGTTTGGAGACTGGGGTGCAGAATAACTGATATGAAAATAGAGTTTGGAGACTGGGGTGCAGAAGGACCGTTATAGACAGCAGAGGTTGGAGACTGCGGTACAGAAGAACTGTTACAGAGAGCAGAGTTTGGAGCCTGGGGTGCAGAAGGACTGTGGCAGAGAACAGAGGTTGGATACTGGGGTGCAGAAGGACTGTAGCAGAGAGCAGAGTTTGGAGACTGAGGTGCAGAAGGACTGTTGCAGAGAGCAGTGGTTGGAGACTGAGGTGGAGAAGGATCATTGCAGAGAGAAGAGGTTGGAGATAGGGGTGCATTAAGCCTCTTACAGAGAGCAGAGTTTGGAGACTGTGGTGCAGAAGACCTGTTACAGAAAACAGAGGTTGTAGACTTGTGTGCTGATGGATTGTTACAGATAGCAGAGAATGGAGACTGAAGTGCAGATGGATTTTTTACAGAGAGCAGAGATTGGAGACTGAAGTGCAGAAGGACTCTTACAGACGGCAGAGTTTGGAAACTGGGGTGCAGAAGGATCATTGCGGAGAGCTGAGTTTGGATTATGAGGGTAAAAAAGATCATTGCAGCGAGCAGAGGATTCAGACTGTGGTGCAGAAATATCGTTACAGAGAGCAGAGGTTGGAGACTGGGGTGCAGAAGGACAGTTACAGAGAGCACAGATTGAGACTGGGGTGCAGAAGAAATGTTGCAGAGAGCAGAAGTTGTAGACTGGGTTGCAGAAGGACTCTTACTGAGAGAAGAGGTTGGAGACTGAGGTGCAGAAGAAGTGATACAGAAAGCTGACGTTGGAGACTGAGGTGCAGAAGGACCGTTACAGAGAGCAGAGTTTTGAGACTGCGGTACAGAAGGACTGTTACAGAGAGCAGAGTTAGGATACTGGTGTGCAAAAGGACTGATCCAGAAAGCATAGGTAGGAGAATGTGTTTAAGAAGGCCTGTTACAGAGATCAGCGGTTGGAGACTGAGGTGCTAAAGATTCATTACACAGAGGTGCAGACTGATGTGCAGAAGGACTGTTACAGAGATTTGCGGTTGGAGACTGGGGTGCAGAAGGATTCTTACAAAGAGCAGAGGTTGGAGACTGGGGTGCAGAAGGGTCGGTGCAGAGTGCAGGGTTTTGAGACTGAGGTGCAGAAGAACTGTTTTAGAAAGCACATGTTGGAGACTTGGGCACAGAAGGACTGTTGCAGAGAGCAGATTTTGGTAACTCGGGTACAGATGGACTGTTGTAGAGATCAGAGGTTGAAGACTGGGGTGCAGAAGGACTGTTACAGAGAGCAGAGGTTGGAGACTCGGATTCAGAAGTTCTGTTACAAAGAGCAGAGGTTGCATACAGGGGTGCAGAAGGATATTACAGAGAGCAGAATTTGGAGACTGAGGTGCACACGGACAGTTGCAGAGATTAGAGGTTTGAGACTGAGGTGCAGAAGGACCATTGCAGAGAGCAAAGGTTGGAGACTGGGGTGCAGAAGGATCGCTGCAGAGAGCAGATATTGGACACTTGGGTGCAGAAGGCCTGCTACAGAGAGAAGAGTTGGAAGACTGGCGTGCAGAAGGCCTGTAACAGAGAGGAAAGGTTGGAAACTGGGGTGCAGAAGGACAGTTATAGAGAGCAGAGTTTGGAGACTGGGTTGCTGAAGGCTCTTACAGAGAGCAGAGGTTGGAGACTGAGGTGCAGCTGGACTGTTACAGAGAGCAGTGTTTGAAGAGTGGGGTGCAGAAGGATCGTGAAAAGAGCAGAGGTGTCAGACTGAGGTTTAGTAGGACTGTTACAGAGAGAAGAGGTTGGAGACTAAGGTGTAGAAGCACTGTTACAGAGAGCAGAGTTCTGAGACTGAGGTGCAGAAGGACTGTTACAGAAAGCAGAGGTTGGAAATTGGGGTGTAGAAGAACCGATACAGAGACCAGACTTTGGAGACTGTGGTATATAAAAACTGTTACAGAGAGCCGAGGTTGAAGACTGGAATTCAGAAGGAATATTACAGAGAGCAGAGGTTGGAGAGTGAAGTGCAGAAGGATAGATACAGAGAGCAGAGGTTTGAGACTGAGGTTCAAAAGGACTGATACAGAAAAAAGAATTTGGAGACTGGGGTGCTGAAAGCCCGTTACGGAGAGCAGAGTTTGGAGACTGGGGACCACAAGGACTGTTTCAGAGGACAGAGGTTGGAGACTGGGGTGCCGCAGGACACTTGCAGAAGGCAGAGTTTAAAGACTGGGGTGGAGAAAGAATGTTACAGAGAGCAGACTTTGGAAACTGTAGTGCAGAAGGATCTTACAGACCGCAGAATTTGGAGACTGTGGTGCAGAAGGATTGTTACAGAGAGCAGAGGTTAGTGACTGGGGTCCAGAAGGATCTTTGCAGAGAGGAGGGTTTGGAGACTGGGGTGCAGAAGGACTGTTGCAGAGAGCAGAGTTTAGATATGAGGTGCAGAAGGACTGTTGCAGAGAGCAGAGGTTGGAGTCTGATGTGTAGGAAGACTCTTACAAAAAGCAGAGTTTGGAGACTGTGGTGCAGAAGGACGGTTACTGAGAGCAGACGTTGAAGACTGAGATACAGAAGTAATGTTACAGAGAGCAGAGGTTTAAGACTGCGTTACAGAAAAACCATTACAGAGAGCGAAGGTTGGAGACTGAGGTGCAGAAGGACTTTTACAGAGAGCAGAGTTTTGATACTGGGGTGCAGAAGGACTGTTACAGAGAGCAGATGTTGGAGACTGGGATGCAAATGGATCTTACAGATAGCAGAGGTTGGAGACTTAGGTTCAGAAGGATCGTTGCAGAGAAAGTTTGGAGACTTCGGTTTCGAAGACTGTTATAGAGAGCAGAGTTTCGAGATTGGGGTGCAAAAGAACTGTTACAGAGAGCAGAGGTTGAAGACTGGGGTTCAGTAAGCCTGTTACAGAGAGAGCAGAGGTTGGAGACTGAGAGGCAGAAGGACTGTTACTGAGAGCAGAGGTTGGAGACTGATTTGCAGAAGGATTGTTACAGAGAGAAGAGGTTGGAGACTAGGTATAGAAAAACTGTTACAGAGTGCAAAATTTGGAAACCGTGGTTCAGAAGGATCGTTACAGAAAGCAGAGTTTGGAGACTGAGGTGAAGAAGGATCGTTACAGAGAGCAGAGTTTGGAGACTGGGGTGCAGAAAGACTTTTACAGAGAGCACATTTTGGAGACTGGGGTGCAGAAGAAATGTTTCGGATAGCAGAGGTTGGAGACTTGGGTGCAGAAGGACTGTTGCAGAAAGCAGAGTTTGGAGACTGAGGTGAAAAAGGACTGTTGCAGAGAGCAGAGGTTAAAGACTGGGGTGCAGAAGGACAGTTACAGATAGCAGACTTTGGAGACTGGGTTTCAGAACGATCTTACAGAGAAAATAGTTCGGAGACTGCGGTGCAGAAGGACTGTTACAGAGAGCGGATGTTTGAGACTGGGGTGCAGAAGGATCATTACAAAGAGCAGAGGTTGGAGACTGGGGTGCAGAAGGACTATTACAGAGAGCATAGTTTTGATACTGGGGTGCAGAAGGAATGTTGCACAGAGCAGAGGTAGGAGACTGGGGTTTAGAAGGACTGTTGCTGAAAGCAGCGGTTGGAGACTGAGGTGTAGAAGGACTCTTACAGAGAGCAGAGCTTGGCATCTGGGCTGCAGAGGACTTACAAAGAAAGCAGATGTTGGAGACTGGGAGGTAGAAGGACTGTTACAGAGAGCAGAGGTCGGAGACTCTGGTACAGAAGGACTGTTACAGAGAGCAAAGTTTGGAGACTGGGGTGTAGAAGGACTGTTGCAGAAAACAGAGGTTGGAGACTGAGGTGCAGAAGGACCATTGCAGAGAGCAGAATTTGGAGATAGGTTCAAGAAGGACTGTTACACCTAGCAGGCGTTGTAGATGGGTGTGCAGAATGATCTTACAGAGAGCAGAGATAGGAGACTGGGGTGCAGAAGAACTGTTGCAGAGAGCAGATGTTGGAGACTGGATTGCACAAGGACTGTTGCAGGGAGCAGATGTTGGAGACGGGGGTTCAGAAATATCTTACAAAGAGAAGAGTTTGGAGACTGAGGAGAAGAAGCACTGTTACAGAGAGTAGAGGTTGGAGACTGAGGTGAGAAGGACCGTTGAAAAGAGCAGAGGTTGGAGACTGAAGTGAAGAAGGACAGTTATAGAGAGAAGAGTTTGCAGACTGGGGTGCAGAAAAATTTGTGCTGAGAGCAGAGGGTGGAGACTGGGGTGTAGAAGGACTGTTGCAGAGAGTAGAGGTTGGAGACTGGGGTCCAGAAGGACTGTTACAATGAGCAGAATTTAGAGACTGGGGTGGAGAAATACTGTTGCAGAGAGCAGATGCTTTAGTCTGGGGTGCAAAAGGAAAGCTGCAGAGAGCAGAGGATGGAGACTGGGGTGCAGAAGTATCCTTGGGGCAAGCAGAGTATGGAGAATGGGGTGTAGAAGGACTGGTTCAGAGAGCAGAGGTTGGCGACTAGGGTTTAAAAAGACTTTTTCAGAGAGCAGACGTTGGAGACTTGGGTGAAGAAGAACTGTTGCATAGAGCAGAGGATGGAGACTGAGATGCAGAAGACGGTTACAGAAAGCAGAGTTTGAAGACTGAGGTGCAGAAGGAGTGAAACAGAGAGCAGACTTTGGAGACTGGGGTGCAGAAGGATCGTTGCAGAGAGCAGAATTTCGAGACTGGGGTTCAGAAAAATTGTTAGAGGGAGCAGAGGTTGGAGACTGTGGTGCAGAGGACTTTTGCTGAGAGCACAGGTTGGAGACTGGTGTGCAGAAAGACTTTTACACAGAGCACAGGTTAAACACTGAGGTGCAGAAAAACTGTTACAGAGAGCAAAGTTAGGAGACTAGGGTGCAGAAGGAGTGTCGCAGAGAGCAGAAGTTGGAGACTGAGGTGCAGAAGGACCCTTACAAAGAGCAGAAGTTGGAGACTGGTGTGCAGAGGAGTGTTACAGAGTGCAGAGGTTGGAGACAGGTGTGCAGAAGGATCTTACACGGAGCATAGGTTGGAGACTGGGGTGCAAAAGAACTGTTGCTGAGAGCAGAGTTTGGAGACTGGGGTCGAGAAGGATCATTGAAGAGAGAAGAGTTTGGAGACTGGGTGCAAAAGGCCTGTTACATACAGCAGAGTTTGGAGACTGGGGTGAAGAAGGCCTGTTACAGAGAGCAGAGGTTGGAGACTGGGGTGCAGAAGGAGTGTTGCAGATTGCGGATTTTGGAGACTAGGGTGCAGAAGGACTGTTATAGTGAGCAAAGTTTGGAGACTGGGATGCAGAAGGACTGATACAGAATGCATAGATTGGAGTCTGGGGTGTAGAAACACTGAAACAGAGAGCTGATGTTGGATTTTGCAGTACAGGAGGACTGTTACAGAGAGCAGAGGTTGGAGACTGGGGAGCAGAAGGACTGTAAAAGAGAGCTGATGTTGGTAACTAGGGTGCCGAAGGACTGTTGCAGAGAGCAGAGTTTGGAGACTGGGGTGCAGAAGAACTGTTGGGGAGAGCAGAGGTTGGAGACTGGGGTGCAAAAAGACTGTTACAGAGAGCAGAGGTTATAGAGAGTGGTGCAGAAGGATCTTACAGGGAGCAGAGTTTGGAGACTGAGCTGCAGAAGGACTGTTAAAGAGAGCATAGATTGGAGAATGAGGTGTAGATAAACTCTTAAAGAGAGCAGAGTTAGGAGATTGGGATGCAAAATGTTCGTTTCAGACAGCAGAGTTTTAAGACTGAGGTACAGAAGGACTGTTGCAGAGAGCATATTTTGGAATCTGGGGTGTAGGAGGACTGTTGCAGAGAGAAGAAGTTAGAGACTGGGGTGTAGAAGGACTGTTACAGAGAACAGAGATTGGAGATTCAGGTGCAGAAGGACTGTTACAGGAAGCAGAGTTTGGAAATTGGGATGCAGAAGGATCATTAAAGGGAGCAGAGGTTGAAGACTGCGGTATAGAACTGTTACCAATAGCAGAGGTTAGAGACTGGGGTGCAGAAGGACTGTTACAGAGAGCAGAGGTTGGAGACTGACATGTAGAAGAAGTGTTACAGAGAGCAGAGTTTGGAGACTGAGGTGCAGAAGGAATGTTACAGAAAGCAGAGTTTGGAAATTGGGGTATAGAAGGACAGTTACAGAGAGCAGAGGTTGGAGACTGCGGTACAGAAGGACTGTTACACAGAGAAGATCGCAGATGGACTATTGACGAGGACAGGAGTTGGAGACTGGGGTGGAGAAGAAATGTTACAGAGAGCAGAGTTTAGAAAATGGAGTGCAGAAGGATCTTACAGAGAGCAGAGTTTGGAAACTGTGGTACAGAAGGACTGTTGCACAGAGCAAAAGTTGGAGACTGGGGTCCAGAAGGATCATTGCAGAGAGCAGATTTTAGAGCCTGAGGTGTAGATGGACTGATACAGAGAGCAGAGTTTCGAGACTGAGGTGCAGAAGGACAGTTACAGAGAGCAGAGTTTGGAGACTTGTGTGGAGAAGGACTGTTACAGAGAGCAGAGGTTGGAGACTGGAGTGCATAAGGATCTTACAGAGAGCAGAGGTTGGTGACTAGGGTGCAGGACTGTTGCCGAGAGCATAGGTTGGAGACTGGGGTGGAGAAAAATCATTGCAGAGAGAAGAGGTTGGAGACTGGGGTTCTGAAGGCCTGTTACAGAGAGCAGAGGTTGGAGACAGCGGTGAAGAAGGATCTTACAGAGAGCAGAATTTGGAGACTGAAGTGCAGAAGGACTGTTGTAGAGATCAGAGGTTGGATACTGGGGTGCAGTAGGATCATTGCCGAGAGCAGAGGTGAAAAACTGGGGTGCAGAAGGATCGTTGCAGAGAGCAGAGTTTGGAGACTTGGTGCAGAAGGCCTGCTAAAGAGAGCAGATTTGGAGACTGGGGTGCAGAAGGCCTGTTACAGAGAAGAGATGTTGGAGACTGGGGTGCAGAAAAACTGTTGCAGAGGATAGAGGTTGGAGACTGGGGTGGAGACGAAATGTTACAGAGAGCAGAGTTTGGAAACTGGTGTGCAGAAAGATCTTACAGAGAGCAGAGATTGGAGACTGTGGTGCAAAAGGACGGTTGCAAAGAGCAGATACTAGAGACTGGGTTCCAGAAGGATCGTTCAAGAGAGCAGATTTTAGAACCTGGGGTGCAGAAGGACTGTTGCACAGAGCAGAGGTTGGAGACTGATGCAGAATAACTGTTAGAGAGAGCAGAGTTTGGAGACTGGGGTCCAGAAGGACTGTTACAGAGTGTAGAGTTTGGAGACTGAGGTTCAAAAGGAGTGTTGCAGAGATCAGATGTTGGAGACTGGGGTGGAGAAGAATCGTTGCAGAGAGAAGAGGTCAAAGACTGGGGTTCAGAATGTCTGTTACAGAGAGCAGATTTTGGTAACTCTGGTACAGATGGACTGTTGTAGAGATCAGAGGTTGAAGACTTGGGTGCAGAAGGACTGTTACAGAGAGCAGAGGTTGGAGACTCGGATTCAGAAGTTCTGTTACAAAGAGCAGAGGTTGCATACAGGGGTGCAGAAGGATATTACAGAGAGCAGAATTTGGAGACTGAGGTGCACACGGACAGTTGCAGAGATTAGAGGTTTGAGACTGAGGTGCAGAAGGACCATTGCAGAGAGCAAAGGTTGGAGACTGGGGTGCAGAAGGATCGCTGCAGAGAGCAGATATTGGACACTTGGGTGCAGAAGGCCTGCTACAGAGAGAAGAGTTGGAAGACTGGCGTGCAGAAGGCCTGTAACAGAGAGGAAAGGTTGGAAACTGGGGTGCAGAAGGACAGTTATAGAGAGCAGAGTTTGGAGACTGGGTTGCTGAAGGCTCTTACAGAGAGCAGAGGTTGGAGACTGTGGTGCAGCTGGACTGTTACAGAGAGCAGTGTTTGAAGAGTGGGGTGCAGAAGGATCGTGAAAAGAGCAGAGGTGTCAGACTGAGGTTTAGTAGGACTGTTACAGAGAGCAGAGGTTGGAGACTAAGGTGTAGAAGCACTGTTACAGAGAGCAGAGTTCTGAGACTGAGGTGCAGAAGGACTGTTACAGAAAGCAGAGGTTGGAAATTGGGGTGTAGAAGAACCGATACAGAGACCAGACTTTGGAGACTGTGGTATATAAAAACTGTTACAGAGAGCCGAGGTTGAAGACTGGAATTCAGAAGGAATATTACAGAGAGCAGAGGTTGGAGAGTGAAGTGCAGAAGGATAGATACAGAGAGCAGAGGTTTGAGACTGAGGTTCAAAAGGACTGATACAGAAAAAAGAATTTGGAGACTGGGGTGCTGAAAGCCCGTTACGGAGAGCAGAGTTTGGAGACTGGGGACCACAAGGACTGTTTCAGAGGACAGAGGTTGGAGACTGGGGTGCCGCAGGACACTTGCAGAAGGCAGAGTTTAAAGACTGGGGTGGAGAAAGAATGTTACAGAGAGCAGACTTTGGAAACTGTAGTGCAGAAGGATCTTACAGACCGCAGAATTTGGAGACTGTGGTGCAGAAGGATTGTTACAGAGAGCAAAGGTTAGTGACTGGGGTCCAGAAGGATCTTTGCAGAGAGGAGAGTTTGGAGACTGGGGTGCAGAAGGACTGTTGCAGAGAGCAGAGTTTAGATATGAGGTGCAGAAGGACTGTTGCAGAGAGCAGAGGTTGGAGTCTGATGTGTAGGAAGACTCTTACAGAAAGCAGAGTTTGGAGACTGGGGTGCAGAAGGACAGTTACAGAGAGCAGAGGTTGGAGACTGTGGTGCAGGAGGACTGTTGCAGAGATCAGAGGTTAAAAACTGTGGTGCAGTAGGATCATTGCAGAGAGCAGAGGTTGGAGACTAAGTTGCAGAAAGATTTTTGGAGAGAGCAGATTTTGAAGACTGGGGTGCAGAAGTCCTGCTACAGAGAGCAGTGTTTGGAGACTGCGGAGCAGAAACACTGTTACAGAAACTAGAGATTGCAAATTGGGGTGCAGAAGAAACGTTATAGAGACCAGAGTTTGAAGACTTAGGTATAGAAAAACTATTACAGAGCACACAGGTTGGAAACTGGGGTGCCGAAGGACTGTTGCAGAGAGCAGAGGTTGGAGACTGGGGTCTAGAAAGATCGTTGCAGAGAGCAGAGTTTAGAGACTGGGGTGCAGAAGGACTGTTGCAGAGAGCAGAGGTTGAAAACTAGGGTGTAGTAGGACTGTTGCAGAGAGTAGATGTTGGAGACTGGAGTGCAGATGGACTATTGTATAGAGCAGAGTTTGGAGACTGAGGTGCAGAAAGACTGTTAGAAAGAGCAGATTTTTGAGACTGGGGTGCAGAAGGACTCTTACAGAGAGCAGAGTTTGGATACTAGAGTTCAGATCATCTTATAGAGAGCAGAGGTTGAAGACTGGGGTACAGAAGGACTTTTACAGAGAGCAGAATTTGGAGACTGAGGTGCAGAAACATTGTTGCAGAGAGCAGAGGTTGGATACTGAGGTGCAGTAGACTGTTGCAGAGAGCAGAGGTTGTAGACTGAGGTGCAGAAGGAATGTTACAGAGAATAGAGGTTGTAGATTGGGGTTCAAAAGGCCTGTTACAGAGAGCAGAGTTTGGAGACTGGGGTGCAGAAGGACTGTTACAGAGAGCAGAGTTTGGAGACTGGGGTGTAGGAGGACTGTTAAAGAGAGCAGAGTTTTCAGACTGAGGTGCAGAAGGACTGTTGCAGAGAGCAGTTTTTGGAGACACGGCTGCAGAAGGCCTGTTGCAGAGAGTAGATGTTGGAGACTGGGGTGAAGAAAGATCGTCGTTGAGAGCAGAGGTTTGAGACTGGGGTGCAGAAGAACTGTTACAAAGAGCAGAGTTTCTAGACAAGGTTGCTCAAGGATCTTACAGAGGGCAGAAGTTGTAGACCAAGTTACAGCAAGACTTTTACAGAGAGCAACGGTTGGAGAGTAGGGTGCAGAAAAATCGTTGCAGAGAAGAGAGTTTTCAGACTGAGGTGCAGAAGGACTATTGCAGAGAGCACATGTAGGAGACTTGGGTGCACAAGGACTGTTGCAGAGAACAGAAGTTGGAGACTGGGATGGAGAATGTTTGTTTTAGAGAGCAGAGGTTGGAGACTGGGGTGCAGAAAAATTGTTATACAGAAAAGAGGTCGGAGACTGGGATGTAGAAGGCCTTTTATGGAGAGTAGAGTTTGGGAAAGGGGTGGAGAAGTACTTTTACAAAGAGTAGAGTTTGAAGAATGAGGTCTAGGAGGATCCTAATAGAGAGCGGAGGTGGGAGACTGGGTTGCAGAGGGACTGCTGCAGAGAGCAGAGGCTTGACATGGGGTGTAGAAGAACTGTTGCAGAGAGCACAGGTTTGAGATTTGTGTGCAGAAGCACTGTTGCAGAGAGTAGAGTTTGGAGATTGCCTTTCATTAGGACTGTTACAGAGCCAGAGTTTGGAGACTTTGGTGCAGAAGGACTGTTGCGGAGAGCAGATATTGGAGACTGGGTTGCAGAAGGACTGTGACAGAGAGCAGAGTTTGGAGACTGAGGTGCAGAAGGACTTTTAAAGAGAGATGAGGTTGAAGACTGGGGTGCAGAAGGACTGATACAGAAAGCAGAGGTTGAAACTGGCTAGCAGAAGGAGCGTTACAGAGAGCAGGTTTTGGAGACTGCACTACAGGAGGACTGTTACAGAGAGCAGTGGTTGGAGATTGGTGTGGAGAAGGACTGTTACAGAGTGCAGACCATGGAGTCTGGGGTGCAGTAGAACTGTTGCAGATAGCATAAGTTAGATACTCTGGAGCAGAAGGTCTGTTACAGAGAGCAGATTTGGAAACTGGGGTGCAAAAAGATCTTACAGAGCATAGAGGTAAGAGACTGGGGTGCAGAAGCACTGTTACAGACAGCAGATTTTGGAGACTGAGGTGCAGAATGACTGGTACAGAATGCAGATTTGGGAGACTGGGGTGCACTAGGATCGTTGCAGAGAGCAGAGTTTTCACACTGAGCTTCAGGTAGACTGTTGCAGACTGCAGATATTGAAGACTGGGGTGCAGAAGGACTTTTGCAGAGAGCACATGTTGGAGACTGGGGTAAAAAAGGATGATTGCAGAGAGCAGATGTTGGAGACTGGTGTGAAGAAGAATTGTTACAGAGAGCAGAGGTTGTAGACTGGGGTGCAGAAAAACTCTTACAGGTAGCAGAGGTTGGATACTGCGGGACAGAAAGACTGTTACAGAGGGCAGAGGTTGGAGACTGCGGAGCAGAAGGACTGTTACAGAGACCAGAGGTTGGAGACTGGGGAGCAGAAGGAATATTACAGAGAGCAGAATTTGGACACTTGGGTGCAGAAGAATCTTACAGAGAGCAGAGGTTGGAGACTGATTTGCAGAAAGACTATTACAGAAAGCAGAATTTGGAGACTGTGGTGCACAAGAATCGTTGCAGAGTGCAGAGTTTCAGACTGAGGTGCAGAAGGACTGTTGCAGGGAGCAGATGTTGGAGACTGGGTTGCAGAAAGACTTTTGAAGAGAGCAGAGGTTGAACGCTGGTGTGAAAAAGAATTGTAGTAGAGAGTAGAGTCTGGAGACTGGGGTGCAGAAAGATTGTTACAGAGAGCAGAGGTTGGAGACTGTGGTGCTGAAGAACCATTGCAGAGATCAGAGTTTGGCAACTGAGGTGAAGAAGGATTGTTACAGGGAATAGAAGATGGAGCCTGGGGTGCAGAAGGACAATGGCAGAGAGCAGAGTTTGGAGACTGGGTTTTACAATCACTGTTGCAGAGAGCAGAGGTTGGAGACTGGGGTGCAGAACGACTGTTACAGAGAGTAGAGTTAGTACTCAGGGTTGCAGAAGGATCTTACAGAGAGCAAAGTTTCAAGACTGAGGTTCAACGGGAATATTACAGAGGGCAGAGTTTGAAGACTGGTTTGAAGAAGGATCGTTGCAGATAACAGAGTTTTCAGACTGAGTTGCAATAGGACTGTTGCAGAGAGCAGAGGTTGGAGACAGGGGTGCAGAAGGACTGTTGCAGAGAGCAGAGGTTGGAGACAGGGGTGCAGAAGGACTGTTGCAGAGAGCAGATGTTGGAGACTGGTGTGCAGAAGGATCTTTGCAGACAGAAGAGGTTTGAGATTGGGGTGCAGAAAGAGTGTTACGGAGATTAGAGTTTCAAAACTGAGGTGCAGAAGGATCGATGCAGAGAGCTGAGTTTGGAGACTGAGGTTCAAAAGGACTGTTGCAGAGAGCAGAGGTTGTAGACTGAGGTGCAAAAGGACTGTTACAGAGAGTAGAGGTGGGAGATTTGGGTGTAAAAGGCCTGTTACAGAGAGCAGAGGTTGGAGACTGGGTTGTATAAGAACTCCTAGAGAGAGCAGACCTTTTAGACAAGGTTGCAAAAGGATCTTACAAAGAGCAGAGGTTGTAGACCGAGGTGCAGCAGGACTGTTACAGACAGCAGAGGTTGGAGACTGTGGTGCAGAAGGACCATTGCAGAGATCAGAGTTTGGTAACTGAGGTGAAGAAGGATTGTTACAGAGAACAGAATTTGGAACCTGGGGTGCAGAAGGACTGTTGCAGAGAGCTGAGTTTGGAGACTGGGGTTTACAAGCACTGTTGCAGAATGCAGATGTTGGAGACTGGTGTGCAGAAGGATCTTTGCAGACAGCAGAAGTTTCCGACTGGGGTGCAGAAGGAGTGTTACAGAGAGTAGAGTTTCGAGACTGAGGTCCAGAAGGATCGATGCAGAGAGCTGAGTTTGGAGACTGAGGTGCAAAAGGACTGTTGCAGAGAGCATAAGTTGGAGACTGAGGTCCAAAAGGACTATTACAGAGAGTAGAGGTGGGAGATTTGGGTGCAAAAGGCCGGTTACAGACAGCAGAGTTTGGAGACTGTGGTGCAGAAGGACCATTGCAGAGATCAGAGTTTGGTAACTGAGGTGAAGAAGGATTGTTACAGAGAACAGAATTTGGAGCCTGGGGTGCAGAAGGACTGTTGCAGAGAGCAGAGTTTTGAGACTGGGGTTTACAAGCACTGTTGCAGAGATCAGATGTTGGAGACTGGTGTGCACAAGGATCTTTGCAGACAGCAGAAGTTTCAGACTGGGGTGCAGAAGGAGTGTTACAGAGAGTAGAGTTTCGAGACTGAGGTCCAGAAGGATCGATGCAGAGAGCTGATTTTGGAGACTGAGGTGCAAAAGGACTGTTGCAGAGAGCAGAAGTTGGAGACTGAGTTGCAAAAGGACTCTTACTGAGAATAGAGGTGGGAGATTTAGGTGCAAAAAGCCTGTTACAGGGAGTAGAGGTTGGAGACTGGGTTGCAGAAGAACTCCTAGAGAGAGCGGAGTTTCTAGACAAGATTGCAAAAGAATCTTACAAAGAGCAGAAGTTGTAGACCGAGGTGCAGCAGGACTTTTACAGAGAGCACAGGTTGGACACTGGGGTGCAGAAGGATCGTTGTAGAGAGCAAAAGTTTGAGACTGAGGTGCACAAGGATTGTTATAAAGAACAGAATTTGGAGACCTGGGTGCAGAAGGCCTGTTACGGACAGCAGAGTTTTGACGAGGGGTTCAGAAGTACATTTACAGAGAGTAGTTTTGGAGACTGAGGTGCAGAAGGACAGTTGCAGAGAGCAGAGGTTGAAGACTGAGGTGCAGAAAAATTGTTACAGAGGCCAGATATTGGAGACTGGGTTGCAGAGGGACTGTTTCAGAGGCAGAGGTTGGAGATTTGGTGCAGAAGGCCTGTTGCAGAAAGCATATGCTGGAGATTTGGGTGCAGAAAGACTGTTGCAGAGAGCAGAGTTTGTAGACTGTGGTGCAGAAAGACTCTTACAGAGAGCAGATGTTGGAAATTGTGGTGTAGATGGAGTGATACAGTAAGCAAAGTTTGGAGACTGGGGTGTAGACGGACTGTTGCAGGGAGCAGAGTTTGTAGACTGAGGTCAAGAAGCACTATTACAGAGAGCAGAGGTTAGAGAATGTGGTGCAAAAGGCCTGTTAAAGAGAGCAGAGGTTGGAGACTGGGGTGCAGAAGGACTGTTACAGAGAGCAGAGTTCTGAGATTGGGGTGCAGAACGATCGTTGTAGCGAGCAGAGGTTTGAGATCGGTGTGCAGAAGGACTGTTACAGAAAACAGAGGTTGGACAAGTTGTGCAGAAGGACTGTTCCAGAGGGCAGAGTTTACAGACTGGGTTGCATAAGGATCTTACAGAGACAATATGTTGGAGACTGAAGTGCAGAAGGACTGTTACAGAGAGTAGAGTTTAGAGACTGAGGTTCAGAAGGACCGTTGTAGAGAGCAGTGTTTGGAGATTGAGGTGCAGAAGGATTGTTGCAGATAGCAGAGTTTTGAGACTTGGGTGTAGAAGGACTGTTGCAAAAAGCAGAGGTTTGAGACTTGGGTGCAGAAGGACTGTTGCAGAGAGCAGAGTTTGGAGACTCAGGTGCATACGGACTGTTACCGAGAGCCGAGGTTGGAGACTGGGGTGCAGAAGAACTGTTACAGAGAGTAGAGTTTTTAGACAAGGTTTCTCAAGGATATTACAGAGAGCAGAGGTTGTAGACCAAGTTGCAGCAAGACAGTTACAGAGACAGAGGTTGGAGACTAGGGTGCAGAAGGATCATTGCACAGAAAAGAGTTTTCAGACTGAGGTGCAGAAGGACTATTGCAGAGAGCACCTGTTGGAGACTGGGGTGCCGAAGGACTGTTGCAGAGAGCAGAAGTTGGAGACTGGTGTGCAGATGGATCGTTGTAGGGAGCAGGGGTTGGAGACTGAAGTGAAGAAGGATTTTTACACAGAAAAGAGGTCGGAGAATGGGGTGTAGAAGGCCTGTCACGGAGAGCAGAATTTGGAGAAGGGGTGCAGAAGTACTTTTACAAAAAGTAGAGTTTGGTGAATGAGGTCCAGAAAAATCATTATAGAGAGCGGAGGTTGGAGACTGGGTTGCAGAGGGACTGCTGCAGAGAGCAGAGACTTGACATGGGGTGTAGAAGAACTGTTGCAGAGAGCACAGGTTTGAGATTTGTGTACAGAAGCACTGTTGCAGAGAGTAGAGGTTGGAGACTGCCTTTCATTAGGACTGTTACAGAGGCAGAGTTTGGAGACTTTGGTGCAGAAGGACTGTTGCGGAGAGCAGATAATGGAGACTGGGTTCCAGAAGGACTGTTGCAGAGAGCAGAGTTTGTAGACTGAGGTGCAGAAGAAGTGTTACAGAGAGCAGAGGTTGGAGATTGGGGTGCAGATGGACTGATACAGAAAGCAGAGTTTGGAGACTTTGGTGCAGAAGGACTGTTGTGGAGAGCAGATATTGGAGACTGGGTTGAGGAAGGACTGTTTCAGAGAGCAGAGTTTGTAGACTGAGGTGCAGAAGGACTGTTACAGAGAGCAGAGGTTGGAGATTGGGGTGCAGATGGACTGATACAGAAAGCAGAGTTTGAAGACCCCAGTGCAGCAGGACTGTTGCAGACAGCAGAGTTTGGAGAAAGGAGTGCAAAAGGCCTGTTACACAGAGCAGAGGTTGGAGACTGGGGTGCAGAAGGACTGTTACAAACATCAGAATTTGGAGACAGGGTTGCAGAAGGATCTTACAGAGAGAAGATTTTGGAGACTGTGGTACAGCAAGACTGTTATAGAGAGAAGAGTTTGGAGACTGGGGTGCAGAATTATCGTTGCAGAGAACAGAGTTTTCAGACTGAGGTTCAGAAGGACTGTTGCAGAGAGCAGAGTTTGGATACTGGGGTGCAGAAGGATCGTTGTAGCGAGCAGAGGTTTGAGACCGGTGTGCAGAAGGACTGTTACAGAGAACAGAGGTTAGAGAAGGTGTGTAGAAGGACTGTTCTAGAGGGCAGAGTTTACAGACTGGGTTGCAGAAGGTTCTTACAGAGAGAATATGTTGGAGACTGAGGTGCAGAAGGACTGTTACAGAGAGTAGAGTTTAGAGACTGAGGTTCAGAAAGACCATTGTAGAGAGCAGTGTTTGGAGACTGAGGTGCAGAAAGATTGTTACAGAGAGCAGAGTTTGGAGACTGGGGTGCAGAAAGACTGTTTCAGATAGCAGAGTTTGGAGACTGGGGTGCAGAAGACTGTTGCAGATAGCAGAGTTTGGAGACTGGGGTGTAGAAGGACTGTTGTAGAAAGCAGAGGTTTGAGACTTGGGTGCAGAAGGACTGTGACAGAAAGCAGAGTTTGGAGACTGAGGTGCAGAAGGAATTTTAAAGAGAGATGAGGTTGGAGACTGTGGTACAGAAGGACTGTTACAGAGAGAAGAGTTTGGAGACTGGGGTTCAAAAGGACCGTTGCAGAGAGCAGATGTTGGAGACTAGGGTAGAAATGGACTGTTACAGAGAGCAGAGGTTGGAGACTGAGTTGCAGAAGGAATGTTACAGAGAGCAGAGGTTAAAAACTGAGGTGCAGAACGATTGTTGCAGAGAGAAGAGGTTGGAGACAGGAGTGCAGAAGGCCTGTTACAGAGAGCAAAGTTTGAGACTGGGTGCAGAAGAAATTTTACAGAGGTCAGAGGTTGGAGACAGGGGTGCAAAAGGATTGTTACAGAGAGCAGAGTTTAAAGACTGGGGTGCAGAAGGACCTTTGCAGAGAGCTGATGTTGGAGACTAAGATAAAAAAAGACTGTTACAGAGAGCAGACGCTGGAGACTGAGGTGCAGAAGGATTGTTACAGAGAGCAGAGTTTGGAGACTGGGGTGCAGAAGGACTGTTGCAGATACAAGAGTTTGGAGACTAGGGTGCAGAATGACTGTTGGAGATAGCAGAGTTTAGAGACTGGGGTGTAGAAGGACTGTTGCAGAAAGCAGAGGTTTGAGACTTGGGTGCAGAAAGACTTTTGCAGAGAGCAGAGTTTGGAGACTGAGGTTCAGAAAGACTTTTAAAGAGAGATGAGGTTGGAGACTGGGGTGCAGAAGGACTGATACAGAAAGCAAAGGTTGAAGACTGGGGAGCAGAAGGAGCGTTACAGAGAGCAGATTTTGGAGACTGCACTACAGGAGGACTGTTACAGAGAGCAGAGGTTGGAGATTTGTGTGGAGAAGGACTGTTACACAGTGCAGATTTTGGAGTCTGGGGTGCAGTAGAACTGTTGCAGAGAGCATGAGTTGGAGACTGGGGTGCAGAAGAACTGTTGAAGAGAGCAGAGGTTGGAGACAGAGGTGCAGAAGGAATGTTACAGAAAGAAGAGGTTGGAAAATCTGGTGCAGAAGGAATGACATAGATAGGAGAGGTTGGAGACTGGGGTGCAGAAGGACCGTTGCAGACAGCAGAGTTTGAGGACTGCGGTATAGAAGGACTGTTACAGAGAGCAGATGTTGGATACTGGGGAGCAGAAAAACTGTTACAGAGAGCAGATTTGGAAACTGGGGTGCGAACGGATCTTACAGAGCATAGAGGTTGGATGCTGGGGTGCAGAAGCACTCTTACAGAAAGCAGATTTTGGAGACTGAGGTGCAGAAGGACTGTTACAGAAAGCAGATTTGGGAGACTGGGGTGCACATGGATCGTTGCAGAGAGCAGAGTTTTCACACTGAGTTTCAGGTAGACTGTTGCAGACTGCAGATGTTGAAGACTGGGGTGCAGAAGGAGTTTTGTAGAGAGCACATGTTGGATACTGGGGTAAAAAAAGATCATTGCAGAGAGCATATGTTGGAGACTGGTGTGCAGAAGGATTGTTACAGACAGCAGAGGTTGTAGACTGGGTGCAGAAAAACCCTTACAGGTAGCAGAGGTTGGATACTGCAGGACAGAAGGACTGTTACAGAGAGCAGAGTTTGGAGACTGCAAACCAGAAGGACTGTAGCAAAGACCAGAGGTTGGAGACTTGGGTGCAGAAGGACCGTTACATAGAGCAGATTTTTGAGAGTGCACTACAAGAGGACTGATACAGAGAGCAGAGGTTGGAGACTAGAGTGAAGAAGGACTGTTGCAGACAGCAGGGGAAAGAGACTGGGGTGCAGAAGGATCTTTGTGGAAAGCAGAGTATTGAGACTGGTGTTCAGAAGGACTGTTACAGAGAACAGAGTTTGGAGAAGGGGATCAGAAGGATTGTTACAGAGGGCAAAGTTTGGATACTGGGTTGCAGAAGAATCTTACAAAGAGCAAATGTTGGAGACTGAGGTGCAGAAGGACTGTTACAGAGAGTAGAGGTTAGAGACTGAGGTGCAGAAGAACTGTTTCAGAGAGCAGATGTTAGAGAAGGGGTGCAGAAGGACTTTTTCAAGAGCAGATGTTGGAGACTGAGGTGCAGAAGAATTGTTACAGAGAGCAGAGGTTGAACACTAGGGTTCAGAAAGACCATTGCAGAGATCAGAGTTTGGGAACTGAGGTGAAGAAGGATAATTGCAGAGAGCAGAGTTTTCAGACTGAGGTGCAGAAGGACTATTGCAGAGAGCAGATGTTGGAGACTGGGGTGCAGAAGGTTCGTTGCAGAGAGCAGAGGTTGGAGATTAAGGTGCAGAAAGACTGTTGCAGAAAGCAGAGGTTTAGACTGGGGTGTAGAACGACTGTTGCAGGGACTAGAATTTGAGACAGGCGTGCTTAAGTACTGTTGCAGAGAGCAGAGGTTGGAGACTGATATGCAGAAAGAATGTTACAAAGAGTAGAGGTTGGAGACTGAAATACAGAAAGATTGTTACTAAGAGTAGAGGTTGGAGACTGGGGTGCAAAAGGACCTTTGCAGGCAGCAGAGGTTGGAGACTGGGGTGCAGAAGGACTGTTGAAGAGAGCAGACGTTGGAGACTGGGGTGCAGAAGGACCGTTACAGAGAGCAGAGTTTTTAGACTGTGGTACAGAAGAACTGTTACAGAGAGCAGATGTTGGATACTCGGGTGCAGAAGGACTGATGCAGAGAATAGAGTTTGGAGACTGGGGTGCAGATGGACAGTTTCAAAGAGCAGAGGTTGGAGACTCAGGTGCAGAGAGCAGAGGTAAGATACTGGTTTGCAAAAGGACTGATCCAGAAAGCATAGGTTGGAGAATGGGTTTCAGAAGGCCTGCTACAGAGAGCAGCGGTTGGAGACTGAGGTGCTGAAGGTGCATTACAGAGAGCAGAGGTTGGAAACTGAGGTGCAGTAGGACTGTTACAGAGAGAAGCGGTTGGATACTGGGGTGCAGAGAGATTCTTACAGAGAGCAGAGGATTGAGACTGGGGTGCAGAAGGAGTGCTACAGAGAGAAGACGAGGAGATTGGGGTGCAGAAGGAGCGTTACAGAGAGCAGAGTTTGTAGATTGGTGACCCTAAGAACTGTTACAGAGAGCAGAGGTTGGAGAATGGGGTGCAGAAGGTCTGTTACAGAGATCAGAGTTTGGAGACTGAGGTGAAGAAGAATTTTTCAGAGAGCAGAGTCTGGACACTGATGTGCAGAAGGACTGTTGCAGAGAGCAGTGGTTGGAGACTTAGATGCATAAGGATTGCTACAGAGAGCAGAGGTTGGAAACTGAGGTGCAGAAGGCCTGTTACAGAGTGCACAGATTGGAGACTGGGGTGCAGAAGGCCTGTTACAGAGAGCAGAGTTTGGATACTGGGGTGCAGAAAGACTGTTACAGAGAGAAGCATTAGAAGAATGCGTGGCAGAAGGATCTTACAGAGAATAGAGTTTGGAGACGGAGGTGCAGAAGGACTTTTACACAGAGTAGAGTGTGGAGACTGGGTGAAGAAGGACTGTAGCAGAGAGCAGAGGTTGAAGACTGGGGTGTAAAAAGACTGTTGCAGAGAGCAGACGTTGGAGACTGGGATGCAGAAAAATCCTTGCAGAGAGCAGATGTTGGAAACTGGGGTATAATAAGATGTTTGCAGAGAGCAGACATTGGAGACTGGGATGCACAAGGGATCGTTGCAGAGAGCAGATGTTTAATACTGGTGTATAATAAGATGTTTGCAGAGAGCAGAGGCTGGAGACTGGGTAGAAGAAGGATTGTTGCAGAGAGCAGATGTTGGAGACTGGGGTGCCGAAGACCTGTTACAGAGAGCAGAGTTTGAAGACTGGTGTGCAGAAGGCCTGTTACAGAGAGCAGAGTTTTGAGACTGGGATGCAGAAGACTTCTTACAGAGAGCAGCGTTTGGAGAATGGGTTGCAGAAGGATTTTACAGAGAGCAGAGGTTGGAGACTGAGGTGCAGAATGACTTTTACAGAAAGTAGAGGGTGGAGACTGGGGTGCAGAAGAAGTGTTACAGAGAGCAGAGTTTGGGGAACGGGTTGCAGAAGGATCTTATAGAGAGCAGATGTTGGAGACTGAGATGCAGAAGCATCGATGCAGAGATCAGAAGTTGGAGACTAAGGTGTAGAAAGACTTTTGAAGAGAGAAGAGGTTGGAGATGGGGTGCAGAAGGCCTGTTACACAGAGCAGAGTTTGGAGACTGTGTTGCAGAAAACCTGTTACAGAGAGCAGATGTTGGAGACTGAGGTGCAGCAGAATTGTTACTGATAGCACAGTTTTGAGACTGTTGTTTAGAAGGATTGTTGCAGAGAGCAGAAGTTTCAGACTGAGGCATAGAAGGTCTGTTACAGAGAGCAGAGGTTGGAAATTGGGGTGCAGGAGAACCGTTATAGAGAGAAGAGGTTTGAGACTACCTTACAGAAGGACTGTTACAGAGAGCAGAGTTTGGAGACTGGGGTGCAGAAGGACCGTTGCAGAGAGCAGATGTGGGAGACTGGGGTGCAGAAGGAAAATTACAGAGAGCAAAGGACGGAGACTGAGGTTCAAAAGGACTTTTACAGATAGCAGAGTTTGGAGACTGAGGTGTAGAAAGATCGTTGCAGAGAGAAAAATTTGGAGACTGAGGTGCAGAAGGACTGTTACAGAAAGCAGAGGTTGGCAATTGGGGAGCAGATGGACCGTTACAAAGAGAAGAGTTTGGAAACTGCGATACAAAACGACTTTTACAGAGAGCAGAGTTTGGAGACTTGGTGGAAGAAGGATCGTTGCAGAGAGCAGATGTTAGAGACTTGGGTGCAGAATGCCTGTTACAGAGAGCAGAGTTTGAAGACTGAGGTGCAGAAAGCCTGTTACAAAGAGCAGAGTTTGGAGACTGGGGTGCAGAAGACTCTTACAGAGAGCAGCGTTTAGAGAATGAGTTGCAGAAGGATCTTACAGAGAGCAGAGGTTGGAGACTGAGGTCCAGAAAGACATTTACAGAGAGTACAGGGTAGAGACTGGGGTGCAGAAGGAGTGTTACAAAGAGCAGAGTTTGGAGATTGGGGTGCACAAGAACTGTTACTGAGAAACAAGGTTGGAGACAGGGGTGCAGGAGGACTATTTCAGAGAGCAGAGTTTCCAGACTGAGGTGCAGAAAGACTGCTACAGAGAGAAGATTTTGGAAACTGGGATGTAGAAGGACCTTTGCAGAGAGTAGAGTTGGAGCCTGGGGAGAAGAAGGATCATTGCAGAGAGCAGATGTTGGAGACATTGGTGAATAAGAAATATTAAAGAGAGCAGAGGTTGGAGACTGAGGTCCAGAAAGACATTTACAGAGAGTACAGGGTAGAGACTGGGGTGCAGAAGGAGTGTTACAAAGAGCAGAGTTTGGAGATTGGGGTGCACAAGAACTGTTACTGAGAAACAAGGTTGGAGACAGGGGTGCAGGAGGACTATTTCAGAGAGCAGAGTTTCCAGACTGAGGTGCAGAAAGACTGCTACAGAGAGAAGATTTTGGAAACTGGGATGTAGAAGGACCTTTGCAGAGAGTATAGGTGGAGCCTGGGGAGAAGAAGGATCATTGCAGAGAGCAGATGTTGGAGACATTGGTGAATAAGAAATATTAAAGAGAGCAGAGATTGGAGACTGAGGTTCAGAAAGATCATCTCTGAGTGCAGATGTTTGAGACTGGGGTTCAGAAGGACTGTTACAGATTGCAGAACTTAAAGACTGAGGTGCAGAAGGACTTTGACAAAAAGGAGAAGTTGGAGACTGGGGTGCAAAAGGATTTTTACAGAGAGCAGAGGATGGTGACTGGGGTGCAGAAGGATCGTTGCAGAAAGCAGAGGTTAGTAAATGAGGTGCAGAAGGATTGCTACAGAGAGCAGAGTTTGGAGAATGTTGTGCAGCAGGACAGTTACAGAGAGCACATGTTGGAGACTTGGGTGCAGAAGAAATGCTGCAGAGAGCAGAGGTTGGAGAATGGGGTGCAGAAGTACTTAAGCAGAGAGCAGAGGTTAAAGACTGGTGTGCAGAAGGACTGTTGCAGAGAGCAGTTGTTGGAGACTGAGGTGCTGAAAGATCATTGCAGAGAGCAGAGGTTGGAGACTGCGGTTTAGATGGACTGTTTCAGAGAGCAGATGTTGGAGACTAAGGTGCAGAAGGATCAATGCAGAGAGAAGAGGTTGAGACTAGGGGGCAGAAGGCCTGTTACAGAGAGAAAAGTTTGTAGACTGTGGTGAAGAAGAACTTTTACAGAGAGCAGAGGTTGGAGACTGGGGTGCAGAAGGATTGTTGCAGACAGCAGAGGTTTCAGACTTAGGCTTAGAAGGACTCATACAGAGAGCAGAGTTTGGAATCTGAGGTGCAGAAGGACTGTTATAGAAAGCAGAGGTTGGCAATTGGGGTGCAGCAGGACCGTTATAGAGAGAAGAGTTTGGAGACTGCAGTACAGAAAGACTGTTAGAGAGAGCAGAGTTTGGAGACTTTGGTGCAGAAGGACCGTTGTAGAGAGATGTTGTTTGAGACTAGGGTGCAGAAGCACTGTTAAAGAGAGCAGACATTGAAGACTGAGTTGAAGAATGATTGATACAGAGAGCAGAGGTTGGAGACTGCGGTACAGAATGACCATTACAGAGAGCAAAGGTTGGAGTCTGGGGTGCAGAAGGACTTTTACAGAGAGCAGCATTTGGATACTGGGGTGCAGAAGAACTGTTACAGAGAGGAGAGTTTGGAGAAAGAGATGCAAAAGGATCTTACAGAGAGTAGAGTATGGAGACTGGGGTGCAGAGGACTGTTGCAGAGAGCAGAGGTTGGAGACTGAGGTTCAGAAAAATTGTTGCAAAAAAAAGAGTTTGAAGACTGCGGTTTAGAAGACTGTCATAGAGTGCAGAGTTTCGAGATTATAGTGCAGAAAAACTGTTACAGAGAGCAGAGGTTGGAGACTGGGGTGCAGTAAGCCTGTTACAGAGAGTATAGGTTGGAGACCGAGGTGCAAAAGGACTGTTACAGAGAGCATAGTTTGTAGACTGTGGTGCAGAATGATTTTTACAGAGAGAAGAGGTTGGAGACTAAGTGTAGAATAACTGTTAAAGAGTGCAGAGTTTGGAAACTGTGGTTCAGAAGGGTTGATGCAGAAAGCAGAGGTTGGGGATTGAGGTGCAGAAGGATCCTTACAGAGAGCAGAGGTTGGAGACTGGGGTCAGAAAGACAGTTACAGAGAGAACAGTTTGGAGACTGGGGTGCAGAAGAAACGTTGCAGTGAGCAGAAATTGGAGACTGCGGTACAGAAGTACTGTTACAAAGATCAGAGGGTGGAGTCTGGGGTGCAGAAGGAATGTCACCTAGAGCAGAGTTTGGAAACTGGGGTGGAGAAGGATGTTACAGAGGGCAGAGGCTGGAGACTGGGGTCAGAGAAACGGTTGCAGAGAACAGAACTTGGAGACTGGGGTTCAGAAGGATCGTTGCAGAGAGCAGAGGTTGGAAACTGAAGTGCAGAAGGATCGCTACTGAGAGTAGAGTTTGGAAACAGGGGTGCAGTAGAATAGTTACAGAGAGCACAGGTTGGAGACTGGGGTGCAGAAGGACTGTAGCAGAGAGCAGATGTTGGAGACTGGGGTGTAGAAGGACTGTTGCAGAGAGCACACATTTGAGACTGAGATGCAGAAGGATCGTTGCAGAGAGCAGATGTTGGAGACTGGTGTGTAGAAGGACTTTTGCACAGAGCAGAAGTTTGAGACTGGGGTGCAGAAGGACTGTTGCGGAGAGCAGAGTTTGGAGACTGAGGTGCAGAAGGACTGATACAGAGGGCAGAGGTTTCAGACTTGGGTGCAGAATAAATGATACAGAAAGTAGAGTTTGGAAACTGGGGTGCAGAAGGATTGTTACAGAGAGCAGAGTTTGTAGCCTGCGGTTCAGAGAGACTGCTGTGGAGAACAGAAGTTTGAGACTGGGGTGCAGGAGGGCCGTTGCAGAGAGATGAGGTTGGAGACTGAGGTGCAGAATACTGTTACAGAGAGCAAAGTTTGGAAAACGGGGTAGAGAAAGATCTCACAGAGAGCAGAGGTTGGAGACTGGGGTGCAGAAGGACTGTTGCAGAGAGCAGAGGTTGGAGACTGAGTTGCAGAAGAATCGTGGCAGAGAGAAGAGGTTGGAGACTGTGTTTCAGAAGGCCTGTTACAGAGAGAAGATGTTTGAGGCTGCAGTGCAGAAGGATTGTTACAGATAGCACAGTTTGAAGACTGGGGTTTAGAAAGATTGTTTCAGAGAGCAATGGTTTCAGACTGTGGCTTAGATGGACTGTTACAGAGAGCAGAGGTTGGAGTTTGAGGTGCAGAAGGACTGTTTCAGAAAACAGAGGTTGGCAATTGAAGTGAAGAAGTACCTTTATAGAGAGAAGAGGTTGGAGACTGCGGTACAGAAGGACTGTTACAGTGAGCAGAGTTTAGAGACTGGCGTGCGAAGGACAGTTACAGAGAGCAGATGTTTGAGACAGAGGTGCAATAGGATTGTTACAGAGAGCAGATGTTGGAGACTGGGGTGCAGAAGGACTGTCATAGAGAGCACAGGTTGGAGACTTGTGTGCAGAAGGACTGATACAGGGAGCAGAGGATGGAGACTGCGGTACACTAGGACCGTTACAGATTGCAGAGTTTTGATACTGAAGTGCAGAAGGACTTTTACAGAGAAGGCAGGTTGGAGACAGGGGTGTAAAAGGATTCTTACAGAGAGCAGAGGATGGAGACTGGGGTTCAGAAGAAGTGTTACAGAAAGCAGAGGTTGGAGACTGTGGTGCAGAAGGCGTGTTACAGAGAGCAGAGTTTGGACATGAGGTGCAGAAGGATCGTTAGAGAGAGCAGAGGTCGGACACTGATTTGCAGAAGGACTGTGACAGAGAGCAGAGCTTGGAGACTGGGGTGCAGAAGGACTGTTGCAGAGAGTAGAGGTTGGAGACTGAAGTGCAGAAGGACTCTACTGAGAGAAGAGATTGGAGACCGGGGTGCAGTAGGATAGTTTCAGAGAGCACAGGTTGGAGACTGGGGTGCAGAAGAAATGTTAAAGAGAGCAGAGGTTGGAGACTGGGGTGCAGAAAGACTGTAGGAGAGAGAAGAGGTTGGAGACTCAAGTGCAGAAGGATCGCTACAGCGAGAAGTGTTTGTAGACTGGGGTGCAGTAGGATAGTTTTAGAGATCACATGTCAGAGACTGGGGTGCAGAAGAAATGTTGAGGAGAGCAGAGGTTGGAGACTGGGGTGCAGAAAAACTGTAGGAGTGAGCAGAGGTTGGAGACTCAGGTGTAGAAGAATCACTACAGCGAGAAGAGTTTGTAGACTGGGGTGCAGTAGGATAGTTTTAGAGAGCACATGTCAAAGACTGGGGTGCAGAAGAAATGTTGTAGAGAGCAGAGGTTGGAGAGTGGGGTGCAGAACGACTGTAGAAGAGAGCAGAGGTTGGAGACTGGGATGTAGAAGGACTGTTGCAGAGAGCAGACATTTGAGACTGGGATGCAGAAAGATCGTTGCTGAGAGCAGATGTTGGATACTGGGGTAAAATAAGACGTTTGCAGAGAGCAGAGGTTGGAGACTGTGGTGCAGATAGACTGTTGCAGAGAGCAGAGGTCGGAGACTGAGGTTCAGAAGAACTGTTACAGACAGCAGAGGTTTTAGACTGGGGTGCAGAATAACTGATACAGAAAGTAGAGTTTGGAGACTGGGGTGCAGAAAGACTGTTACAGAGAGCAGAGTTATAGCCTGGGGTGAAGAAGGACAGCTGAAGAGAACAGAGGTTGGATACTGAGGTGCACAAGGGCCGTTGCAGAGAGATGAGGTTAAAGACTGTGGTGCAGAATGACTGTTACAGAGAGCAAAGTTTGGAGAACGGGGTGCAGAAGGATCTTACAGAGAGCAGACGTTAGAGACTGGGATGCAGAAGGATTGTTGCAGAGAGCACAGGTTGGAGAATGGGATGTAGAAGGACTTTTGCAGAGAGCAGAGGTTAAAGAATGGGGTGTAGAAGGCCTGTTACAGAGACCAGAGTTTGGAAACAGGGTTGCAGAAAACCTGTTACAGAGAGCTGATGTTGGAGTCTGGGGTGCAGAAGGATTGTTACAGATAGCACCGTTTGGAGACTGTTGTTTAGAAGGATTGTTGCAGAGAGCAGAAGTTTCAGACTGAGGCTTAGAAGGACTGTTACAGAGAGCAGTGGTTGGAAATTGTGGTTCAGAATAAGCGGTATAGTGAGAAGTGTTTGGAGACTGTGGTGCAGAAGGACCAATGCAGAGAGCAGATGTTGGAGACTGGGGTGCATTAGGACTGTTACAGAGAGCAGACGTTGGAGACAGAGGTGCAGAAGGATTGTTACAGAGAGCACAGATTGGAGACTGGGGTGCAGAAGGACAATTAGAGAGAGCAAAGGATGGAGACTGAGGTGCAGAAGGACTTTTACAGAGAGCAGAGGTTGGAAACTAAGGTGTAGAAAAATCGCTGCAGAGAGAAGAGTTTGGCGACTGGGGTTCAGAAGGATTGTTACAGAGAGCAGAACTTGGAGACTGAGGTGCAAAAGGACTGATACAGAGAGCAGATGTTGGAGACTGGGTTGCAGAAGTACAGTAGCAGAGAGCAGAGTTTGGAGACTGTGGTGCAGAAGGACTGTTGCAGAGAGCAGAGATTGGAGACTGGTGTGCAGAAGGACTGTTTCAGAGAACAAAGTGTGGAGACTAGGGTGCGGAAGAACCGTTGTAGAGAGCAGATGTTGGGGACTGGGGTGCAGAAGGATTGTTACAGATAGCACAGTTTGGAATCTGGGGTTTAGAAGGATTGTTGCAGAGAGCAGGATTTTCAGACTGAGGCTTAGAAGGACTGTTACACAGAGCAGAGTTTGGAAATTGGGGTGCAGAAGGACCGTTATAGAGAGAAGAGGTTGGAGACTTCCGTACAGAAGGACTGTTACAGAGAGCAGAGTTTGGAGACTGGGGTGCAGAAGGACCATTGCAGAGAGCAGATGTGGGAGACTGGAATGAAGAAGGATCTTTGCAGAGAGCAGAGGTTGGAGACTCAGGTGCAGAAGGATCGCTACAGAAAGCAGAGTTTGAGGATCGGAGTGCAGTAGGATATTTTCAGAGAGCACAGGTTGGAGACTGGGGTGCAGAAGAAATGTCGAAGAGAGCAGAGGTTGGAGACTGGGGTGCAGAAGGACTGTAGCAGTGAGCAGAGGTTGGAGACTGGGGTGTAGAAAGACTGTTGCAGAGAACAGACGTTGGAGACTGGGATGCAGGAAGATCATTGCAGAGAGCAGATGTTAGATACTGGGGTATAATAAGACGTTTGCAGAGAGCAGAGTTTGGAAACTGGGGTGCAGATGGACTGTTTCAGAGAGCAGAGGTTGGAGATTGAGGTTCAGAAGGACTGTTACACAGAGCAGAGGTTTTAGACTGGCGTGCAGAATAACTGATACAGAAAGTAGAGTTTGGAGACTGGGGTGCAGAAGGACTGTTGCAGAGAGTAGATGTTGGAGACTGAGGTGAAGAAGGATCGTTGCAGAGAAAAGAGGTTGGAGACTGTGGTGCAGAAGGCCTGTTACAGAGAGAAGGGATTGGAGAATGGGGTGCAGAAAGCCTGTTACAGAGAGCAGAGTTTGGAGGCTGGGGTGCAGAAGGACTGTTAAAGATAGCACAATTTCGCGACTGGGCTGCAGAAGCATCTTACAGAGAACATTTTGTAGACTCAGGTTCAGAAGGACTGTTACATATAGCAAAGTTTGGAAACTCGGGTGCAGAAGAATTTTTGCAGAGAGTCGTGTTTTCAGACTGAGGTGCAGAAGGACTGTTTCAGAGATCAGATGTTGGATCTTGGGGTGCAGTAGGACTGAAACAGAGAGCAGAGTTTGGAGACTGGGGTGCAGAAGGATTGTTGCAGAGAGCACAGGTTGGAGACTCGGGTGCTCAAAGCCTATTAAAGAGAGCAGAGTCTTAAGACTGGAATGCAGAAGGTCTGTTACAGAGAGCAGAGTTTGGGGACTGGGGTGCAGAAGACTGTTACAGAGAGCAGCGTTTGGAGAATTGGTTGCAGAAGGATCTTACAGAGAGCAGAGGTTGGAGACTGAGGTGCACAAGGACTTTTACAGAGAGTAGAGGGTGGCGACTGGGGTGCAGAAGGAGTTTTACAGAGGGCAGAGTTTGGAGATTAGGATGCAGAAGAACTGCTACTGAGAGCAGAGGTTAGAGACAGGGGTGCAGAAGGACTGATACAGAGATCAGAGGTTGGAGACTGTGGTGAAGAAGGATCGTTGCAGAGAGCAGAGGTTGGAAACTAAGGTGCAGAAGGATCGTTCCACAGAGCAGATTTTAGTTACTGGGGTGTAAAAGGAATGCTACAGAGAGCAGAGTTTGGAGACTGATGTTAAAAAGGACTGATACAGAGAGCAGATGTTGGAGACTGTGCTGCAGAAGTACTTTAGCAGAGAGCAGAGTTTGGAGACTGGGATGCAGAAGGACTGTTGCAGAGAGCAGATTTTGGAGACTGAGGTGCAGAAGGACTGTTGTAGAGAACAGAGTGTGGAGACTGGGGTGCAGAAGAACCATTGCAGAGAGAAGAGGTTGGAGACTGAGGTGCAGAAGGATTGTTTCAGAGAGCAGAGGTTGGAGACTGTTTTGCATAAGGACTGTTACAGAGAGCAGAGTTTGCAGACTGGGGTGCCAAAGGACTGTTACAGATAGCACAATTTCGAGACTGGGTTTCAGAAGGATCTTACAGAAAGCATTTTTAGACTGAGCCTCAGAAGGACTGTTACAGAGAGCAATGTTTGGAAACTCGGGTGCAGAAGGATTTTTGCAGAGAGCCGAGTTTTCAGACTGAGGTGCAGAAGGACTGTTTCAGAGAGTAGATGTTGGATCCTGGGGTGCAAAAGGACTGTTACAGAGAGCAGAGTTTGGAGACTAGGGTGCAGAAGGATCGTTGCAGAGAGCACAGGTTGGAGACTGGTGTGCATAAGGCTTGTTACAGAGAGCAGAGTTTGAAGACTGGGGTGCAGAAGGCCTTTTACAGAGAGCAGAATTTGGAGACTGGGGTGCAGAAGACTCTTACAGAGCGCAGCGTTTGGAGAATGGGTTGCAGACGGATCTTAGAGAGATCAGAGTTTGGAGACTGATGTGCTGAAGGACTGTTTCAGAGAGCAGAGTTTGGAGACTGAGGTGCAGAAGGACTGTTACAGAGAGCATACTTTGGAAACTCGGATGTAGAAGGACCATTGCAGAGAGCAGAGTTTGGAGACTGGGGATAAGAAGGATCCTTGCAGAGAGCAGATGTTGGAGACTGGGTGCAGAAGGACTATTAAAGACAGCAGAGGTTGGAGACTAAGGTGCAGAAAGATCATTTCAGAGTTCAGAGGTTTTAGACTGGGATGCAGAAGGACTGTTACGGATTGCAGAACTTGGAGACTTAAGTGCAGAAGGACACTTACAGAGAGGAGAGGTTGGAGACTGGGGTTCAAAAGGATTCTTACCGAGAGTAGAGGATTGAGACTGGGTGCAGAAGGGTCGTTGCAGACAGCAGAGGTTTGAGAATGAGGTGCAGAAGGATCGCTACAGAGAGCAGAGGTTGGAGACTGGGGTGCAGCAGGACAGTTACAGAGAGCACAGGTTGGATACTTGGGTGCAGAAGAAATGTTGCAGAGAGCAGAGGTTAGAGACTCGGGTTTAGAAGTACTGAAGTTTCGAAAAGAGTTTGGAGACTGGGGTGCAGAAGGACTGTTACAGAGTTCAGAGGTTGGAAACTGTGGTGCAGAAGGATTGTTGCAGAGAACAGAGGTTGGAGACTGAGGTGCAGAAGGATCGTTGCAGAAAGAAAATATATTTGATAAAGGGGCTAAAAGCATGCAATGGAGGAAGGATAGCATCTTAAACAAATGGTGTTGGGAAAACTGGAAATCCATATGCAAAAAAATGAAACTGAATTCCTTCCTCTCGCCATGCACAAAAGTTAACTCTAAATGGATCAAGGAGCGTGATATCAAATCAGAGACTCTGCGTCTGATAGAAGAAAAAGTTGGCTCCGATCTACATATTGTGGGATCGGGCTCCAAATTCCTTAATAGGACACCCATAGCACAAGAGTTAATAACAAGAATCAACAAATGGGACTTACTTAAACTAAAAAGTTTTTTTCTCAGCAAGAGAAACAATAAGAGAGGTAAATAGGGAGCCTACATCCTGGGAACAAATTTTTACTCCTCACACTTCAGATAGAGCCCTAATATCCAGAGTATACAAAGAACTCAAAAAATTAGACAATAAGATAACAAATAACCCAATCAACAAGTGGGCCAAGGATCTGAACAGACACTTCTCAGAGGAGGACATACAATCAATCAACAAGTACATGAAAAAATGCTCACTATCTCTAGCAGTCAGAGAAATGCAAATCAAAACCACCCTAAGATACCATCTCACTCCAGTAAGATTGGCAGCCACTATGAAGTCAAACAACAACAAGTGCTGGCGAGGATGTGGAGAAAAGGGTACTCTTGTAGATTGCTGGTGGGACTGCAAATTGGTGCAGCCAATTTGGAAAGCAGTTTGGAGATTCCTGGGAAAGCTGGGAATGGAACCACCATTTGACCCTGCTATTGCCCTTCTCGGGCTATTCCCTGAAGACTTTAAAAGAGTATGCTACAGGGATGCTGCCACATCGATGTTCATAGCAGCACAATTCACAATAGCTAGACTGTGGAACCAACCCAGATGCCCTTCAATAGATGAATGGATAAAAAAATGTGGCATCTATACACAATGGAGTACTATGCAGCAATAAAAAATGACAAAATCATAGAATTTGCAGAGAAATGGATGGCACTAGAGCAGATTATGCTTAGTGAAGCTAGTCAATCCCTAAAAAACAAATACCAAATGTCTTCTTTGATATAATGAGAGCAACTATGAACAGAGCAAGGAGGAAGAGCAGGAAGAAAAGACTAACATTAAACAGAGTCATGGGATGGGAGGGAAAGGAAGAGTAAAGGGAAATTGCATGGAAATGAAGGGAGACCCTCATTGCTATACAAAATTACATATAAGAGGTTGTGAGGGGAATGGGAAAATAAACAAGGAGAGAAATGAATTACAGTAGATGGGGTAGAGAGAGAAGATGGGAGGGGAGGGGAGGGGGGATAGTAGGGGATAGGAAAGGTAGCAGAATACAACAATTACTAATTGGGCATTATGTAAAATTGTGGATGTGTAACCGACGTGATTCTGCAATCTGCATTTGGGGTAAAATTGGGAGTTCATAACCCACTTCAATCTAATGTATGAAATATGATATGTCAAGAGCTTTGTAATGTTGTGAACAACCAATAAAAAAATAAAAAATTATGACACACATGGTAAAAAAAAAAAGAAAAGTTTGGAGACTGGGGAGCATCAGGCCTCTTACAGAGAGCAGAGTTTGGAGACTGGGGTGCAGAAGACTTGTTACAGAGAGCAGAGGTTGGAGACTGCAGTGCAGAAGAATTGTTACAGAAAACACATTTTGGAGACTGGGGTGCAGAAAGATCGTTGCAGAGAGCAGAGGTTTCAGACTGAGGCTTAGAAGGACTGTTACAGAGAGCACAGGTTTGAATCTGAGGTGCAGAAGAACTGTTACAGAAAGCAAAGTTTGGCAATTGGGGTGCAGAAGGACCATTGTAGAGAGCAGATTTTGGAGACTAGGGTTCAGAAGGACTGTTACAGAGAGCAGAGGTTGGAGACGTAGGTGCAGAGGATTGTTACAGAGAGCAGAGTTTTGAGACTGGGGTGCAAAAGGACTGTTACAGAGAGCAGACGTTGGACATAGAGGTGCAGACGGATTGTTACAGAGAGCAGAGATTGGATACTGGGGTTCAGAAGGACCATTAAAGAGAGCAAAGAATAAAGACTGAGGTGCAGAAGGACTTTTACAGAGAGCAGAAGTAGGAGACTGAGGTGCAGAAGGATCGTTCCAGAGAGAAGAGTTTGGAGACTGTGGTGCAGAAGGACAGAGGTTGGCAATTGGGGAGCAGATGGACCGTTACAAAGAGAAGAGGTTGAAGACTGGGGTGCAGAAAAACTGATACATAGAGCAGAGTTTGAAGACTGGTGTGCAGAAGGACTGTTGCAGATAGCAGAGTTTGGAAACTGGCGTGAAGAAGAACTGTTGCAGGGAGCAGGTGTTGGAGACATGGGTGCAGAAGGACTTTTGCAGAGAGTAGAATTTAGAGACTGAGGTGCAGAAGACTGTTGCAGATAGCAGAGGTTGGAGACTGGGGTGCAGAAGGACTGATATAGAAAGTAGAGGTTGGGGACTGAGGTGCAGAAGGACCATTACAGACAGCAGTGTTTGGAAACTGCAATACAGGAGGACTGTTATAGAGAGAAGAGGTTGGAGACTGGAGTGGAGAAGAACTGTTTCAGAGTGAAGACGTTGGAGACTGGTGTGCAGAAGAACTGTTGAAGAGAGTAGAGTTAGGAGACTGAGATGCAGAAAGACTGTTAAAGAGAGCAGAGTATGGAGACTGGGGTGCAGAAGGACTGATGCAGAGAGCAGAGTTTGGAGACTGGGGTCCAGAAGGCTATTATAGGGAGCAGAGGTTGAAGACTGTCTACAGAAGGGCTGTTACAGAGAGCTAAGTTTGGAGACTGGGTTGCAGAAGAACATTACGTAGAGCAGAGTTTGGAGACTGCGGTGCAGAAGAATTGTTACAGAGAGCAGAGGTTGGCGACTGGGGTGCAGTAGAATTATTGCAGAGAGAATGGGTTGGAGACTGGTGTGCAGAAAGACGGTTGCAGAGAGCAGATGTTGGAGAATGGGATGCAGAAGGATCGTTGAAGAGAGCAGAGATTGGAAACTGGGTTGCAGATGGACTGTTACACAGAGCAGACGTTGAATACTGGAGTGTAGAAGGACTGTTGCAGAGAGCAGAGTTTGGAGACTGTGGTGCAGAAGGACTGTTGCAGACAGCAGAAGTTGGAAACTGGGGTTAAGAAAGACTGTTGCAGGGAGCAGGTGTTGGAGACATGGCTGCAGAAGGACTTTTGCAGAGAGTAGAATTTGGAGACTGAGGTTCAGAAGGACTGTTGCAAATAGCAGAGGTTGGAGACTGGGTACAGAAGGGCTGTTACAGAGAGCAGAGTTTGGAGACTGCGTTGCAGAAGAATATTACGTAGAGCAGATTTTGGAGACTGTCGTGCAGAAGGTTTGTTACAGAGAGCAGAGGTTGGCGACTGGGGTTCAGTAGAATTATTGCAGAGAGCAGAGTTTGGAGACTGGTGTGCAGAAGGATCATTGCAAAGAGCAAAGGTTGGAGACTTGGGTGCAGAAGGACAGTTGCAGAGAGCAGATGTTGGAGACTAGGATGCACAAAAATCGTTGCAGAGAGCAGAGATTGGAAACTAGTTTGCAGAAGGACTTCTAGACAGAGCAGAGGTTGAAGACTGGAGTGAAGAAGGACTGTTGCAGAGGGCAAAGTTTTGAGACTGGGGTGCAGAAGGACTGTTATAGAGAGCAGATGTTAAAGACTCAGATAAAGAAGGACTGTTACAGAGAGCAGAGGTTGGAGACTTGGGTGCAAAAGGACTGATACAGAAAGCAGAAGTTGGAGACTTGGGTCCAGAATGAACCTTACAGAGAGCAGAGTTTGGAGACTGCAGTACAGAAGGACTCTTACAGAGAGCAGAGTTTGGAGACCAGGGTACAGACGGACTGTTTCAGAGTGCAGAG
This sequence comes from Ictidomys tridecemlineatus, assembly GCF_052094955.1. Lineage (NCBI taxonomy): Eukaryota > Metazoa > Chordata > Mammalia > Rodentia > Sciuridae > Ictidomys > Ictidomys tridecemlineatus. The sequence continues at coordinate 138,372 of NW_027524422.1, forward strand.
GTTGGAGAATGGGATGCAGAAAGACTGTTTCAGAGAGTAGATGTTAAAGACTGGGATGCAGAAGAACTGTTGCAGAGAGCTGAAGTTGGAGACTGGGGTGCAGAAGGATTGTTGCAGGGAGCAGAGGTTGGAGACTGGGGTGAAAAAGGACTGATACAGAGATCAGAATTTGGAGATTGGAGTGCAGAAGGATCTTAGAGAGAGCAGAGTTTGGAGAGTGGGGTGCAGAGGAACTGTTGCACAGAGCAGAGGTTGGACACTGGTGTGCAGAAGTACTGTTACAGAGATCAGAGATTGAAGACTGGGTGGCTGAAGGATCTTACATAGAGCAGAGGTTGGAGACTGAGGTGCAGAAGAAATGTTGCCAAGAGCAATGGTTGGAGACTGGGGTGCAGAAGAATTTTTGCAGGGAGCAGAGGTTGGAGACTGACATGCTGAAGGACTCTTGCAGATAACAAAAGTTGGAGAATGGGGTGCAGAAGGACCATTGCATAGAGCAGATTTTGAAGAATGAGGTGCAGAAGCATTGTTACAGTGAGCAGAGGTTGCAGACTAGGGTGAAGAAGGACTGTTACAGAGATCAGAGTTAGGACACTGGGGTTCAGAAGGATCTTTCAGAGACAAGAGGTTGGAGACTGCGGTGCAGACAAACTGTTGCACAGAGCAGAGGTTTCAGACTGGGGTGCAGAAGGACTGTTACAGTGAGAAGAATTTGGAGACTGAGTTGCACAATGATCTTACATAAAGCAGAGGTTGGAGACTGAGGTGCAGGAGAAATGATACCCAGAGCAGAGGTTGGAGACTGGAGTGCAGAAGGACTGTTTCCGAGAACAGATGTTGGAGATTTTCGTGCACAAGAACCATTGCAGAGAGCACAGGTTGGAGACTGGGGTGAAAAAGGAATGTTACAGAGAGAAGAGTTAGGAAACTGGGGTGTAGAAGGGTCTTACAGAGAACAGAGGATGGAGACTGGGGTGCAGAAGGACTGTTACCGAGAGCATAGGTTGGAGACTGAGTTGCAGAATAACTGTTTCAGAAAGCAGAATTTAGAGACTGTGGTGCACAAGGAACCTTGCAGAGAAAAGAGTTTTCAGACTGATGTCAGCAGTACTGTTGCAGAGAGCAGAGGTTTGAGACTGGGGTGCAAAAGGATCCTTGCAGAGAGCAGAGGCTATAGACTGGGGTACAGAAGGACCATTGCAGAGGTCAGTGTTTGGGAACTGAGGTGCAGAAGGTGTGTTACATTGAAGAGAAGTTGAATACTGGGGTGCAGAAAGACCGTTGCAGAGAGAAGAGGTTGCAAACTGGGGTTTAGAAAGACTGTGACAACGAGCAGAGTTTGGAGACTGGGGCGCAGAATTACTTTTACAAAGAGCAGAGTTTGGAGACATGGATGCAGAAGAATGTTACAGAAAGCAGAGGTTGGAGACTGAGGTGGAACAGGACTGTTACAGAGAGCAGAGTTTGAAGACTGGGGTGCAGAATGATCGTTGCAAAAAACCGAGTTTTCAGACTGAGGTGCAGAAGGACTGTTGGAGATTACAGATGTTGGAGACTGGGGTGCAGAAGGATCTTTCTAGAGATCAGAGGTTTGAGACTGGGGTGCAGAAGGACTGTTACAGAAAACAGAGGTTAAAGACTGCGGTGCAGAAGGCCTGATACAGAGAACAGAGTTTGGTGAAGGGATGCAGAACGACTGTTACAGAGGGCAGAGTTTGGATACTGGGTTGCAGAAGGATCGTGCAGAGAGCAGAGGTTGGAGACTGAGGTGCAGAAGGACTGTTACAAAGAGTAGAGATTGGAGACTGAGGTGCAGAAGGACCATTGCAGAGAGAAGAGTTGGAGACAGAGGTTAAGAAGGATTGTTATAGAGAGCAGAGTGTGGAGTATGTGGTGCAGAAGGACTTTTGCAGACAGCAGAGTTTGGAGAATGGGGTTAAGAAGGACTGTTGCAGGGAGTAGGTGTTGGAGACTTCGGTGCAGAAGGACTGTTGCAGAGAGCAGAATTTGGAGACTGAGTTGCAGAAGGATTGTTACAGAGAGCAGAGGTTGGAGACTGGTGTTCAGAAGGACTGATACAGAAAGCAGAGTTTGGAGACTGGGATGCAGAAAGACCGTTGAGAGAGCACAGTTCAGAGACTGCAATAAAGGAGGACTGTTACAGAGAGCAGACGTGGAAGAATGGTTTATAGAAGAACTGTTTCAGAGTGCAGATGTTGGAGACTGGGGTGCAGAAGGACCGTTACAGAGAGCAGAGGTTGGAGACTGGTGTTCAGAAGGACTGATACAGAAAGCAGAGGTTGGAGACTGGGATGCAGAAAGACCGTTGAGAGAGCACAGTTCAGAGACTGCAATAAAGGAGGACTGTTACAGAGAGCAGACGTGGAAGAATGGTTTATAGAAGAACTGTTTCAGAGTGCAGATGTTGGAGACTGGGGTGCAGAAGGACCGTTACAGAGAGCAGAGGTTTGAGACTGCGGTACAGAAAGATTGTTAGAGAGCAGAGGTTGGAGACTGGGGAGTAGAAGGACTGATGCAGAGAACAGATGTTAGAAAGTGGGTTGCAGCAGGACTGTTGAAGTAAGCAGAAGTTGTAGACTGCTTTGGAGAAGGACTGTTTCAGAGAGCAGATGTTGGAGACTGGGGTCCATAAGGATCTTTGCAGAGAACAGAGGTTGGAGACAGGGGTGCAGATGGATGGTTGCAGAGACCAGTTGTTGGATTCTGAGGTGCAGAAAAACAGTTACAGAGAGCAGAGTTTGGAGACTGGTGTGCAGAAGGATCGTTACAGAGAGAAGAGTTGGGAGACTGCGGTGCAGAAGGACTGTTACAGAGAGCACAGGTTGGAGTCTGGGGTGAAAAAGGAATGTTGTAGAAAGCAGAGGATTTAGACTGGGCTGTAGAAGGACTATTGCAGAGAGCAGAGGTTGGAGACTGAGATGCAGAAGGACTGTTACACAGAGCAGACGTTGGAGACTTAGGTGAAGAATTATGATACAGAAAGCAGACGTGTGAGACTGGGGTGTAGAAGGACCGTTACAGAGAGCAGAGAATGCAGACTGGCGTGCAGAGGGAGTGTGTCAGAGAGCAGAGTTTGGAGACTGGTGTGCACAACGACTGTGATAAAGAACAGAGTTTTGAGGCTGGGTTGCCGAAGGATCTTACAGAGAGGAATGGTTGGTGACTGTGGTGCAGGACGAATGTTACAGAGAGCAGTGATTGGAGACTGGGGTGCAGAAGGATAGTGCAGAGAGAAGAGGATTCAGACTGAGGTGCAGAAGGACTGTAACAGAGAGCACAGGTTGGAGACTGAAGTGCAGCAGGACTCTTACAGAAAGCAGAGTTTGGTGACTGAGGTGCAGAAAGACTGTTACAGAAAGCAGAGGTTGGAAATTGAGGTACAGAGAGACCATTACAGAGAACAGAGGTTGGAGACTCGGGAGAAGAAGGACTGTTGCAGAGAGCAGAATTTGGAGACTGAGTTGCAGAACTGTTACAGAAAACAGAGGTTTGAGACTGGGGTGCCGAAGGCATGTTACGGAGAACAGAGTGTGGAGAAGGGCTCCAGAAGGACTGTTACAGATCACAGATTTAATAGACTGGTTGAAAAAGAATCTAAAAGAGACCAGATGTTGGGGACCCAGGTGCAGAAGGACTTTTACAGAGAGTAGAGGTTGGAGACTGAGGTGCAAAACGATCGTAGCAGAGAACAGCGTTTTAAGACTGATGTGCAGAAGGACTGTTGCAGAGACCACAGGTTGGAGACTAGGGTGCAGAAGGACTGTTGCAGAGAGAAAACGTTGGAGACTGGGGTGCAGAAGGCTTGGTATAGAGAACAGAATTTAGAGACTGGGGTTCAGAAGGCCTGTTAGGGAGAGGAGAGTTCAAAGAAGGGGTGAAGAAGGTCTGTTAGAGAGGGCAGAGTTGGGAGACTGGGTTGCAGAAGGATCTTACAGAGAGCAGATGTTGGAGACTGAGGTGTAGAATTATCGTTGCAGAGAGAAGAGGTTGGAGACTGGGGTGCAGAAGGCCTTTTACAGAGAGCAGAGGTTAAAGACTGGGGTGCAGAAGGACTGTTATAGAGAGCAGAGTTATGGACTGAGTTGCAGAAGGATCTTACAAACAGCAGAGTTTGGATACTGAGGTGCAGGAGGACTGTTACCGAGAGCTGAGTTTGGACACTGAGGTGCATAAAGACTGTTGCAGAGAGTTTGGCGACTGGGGTGCAGAATGAGTGTTGAAAGAACAGAGTTTTGAGAATGAGGTGCAGAAGGACTGTTACAGAGAGCAGAGTTTTTAGACAAGGTTGCAGAAAGATCTTACAGAGAGCAGAGATTGTAGACAGAGGTGAAGCAGGACTGTTACAGAGCACAGAGGTTGGAGACTGAGGTGCAGAAGGATTGTTATAGAGAACAGACTTTGAAGACTGGGGTGCAGAAGGCCTGTTACGAAGACGATAGTTGGGAGAAGGAATGCAGAAGACAGTTACAGAGGGCAGTTTAGAGACTGGGTTTCAGAAAGAACTTACAAAGAGCAGATATTGGAGAGTGAGCTTCAGAAGGACTGTTACAGAGAGTAGAGTTTGGATACTGAGGCACAGAAGGATTGTCACAGAGAGCAGAGTTTGGATACTGGGGTGCAGAAGGCCTGTTACAGAGAGCAGAGTTTGGAGACTGGGGTGCAGAAGGGCTGTTACAGAGAGCAGAGTTTGGAGACTGGGTTGCAGAAGGATCTTACGTAGAGCAGAGTTTGGAGTCTGAGGTGCAGAAGGACTGTTACTTAGAGCAGAGTTTTGAGACTGGGATGCAGAAGGATCATTGCAGAGAGCAGATGTTGGACACTGGGGTGCAGAAGGACTGTTACACAGAGCAGAGGTTGAAGACTGAGGTTAAGAAGGACTGTTACAGAGAGCAGATGTCAGAGATAGGCGTACAGGACTGACACAGAGCAGAAGTTGGAGACTCAGGTGCAGAAGGACCGTTGCAGAGAGCAGAGGTTCGAGACTGAGGTGCATAAGGATTGTTACAGAGAGCAGAGTTTGGAGACTGGGGTTTAGAAGAACTGTAGCAGAGAGCAGAGGTTTGAGACTAAGGTTCAGAGGGACAGTTACTCAGAGCACAGGTTGGAGTTTGGGGTGCAGAAGGACTGTTACAGAAAGCAGAGGTTGGAGACTCGGGTGTATAAGTACCGTTACACAGAGCAGAGGTTGGAAAATGCAGTACAGAAGGACTGTTATAGAGAGCAGAGTTTGGATACTGGGTTGAGAAGTACTGTTGCAGAGAGCAAATGTTGGAGACTGGGGTGCAAAAGGACTTTTGCAGAGAGCAGAGGATGGAGACTGGGATGCAGAAATACTTTTGCTGAGAGCAAAGATTGCAGACTGAGTTGCAGAAGGACTGTAACAGAGGGCAGAGTTTTGAGACTGTGGTGCAAAACGACTGATACAGAAAGCGGAGTTTGGATACTGGGGTGCATAAGGACCCTTACGGAGAACAGCGGTTTGAGACTGTGGTACAGAAGGACGGTTACAGAAAGCAAAGATTGGAGACTGGGGTGCAAAAGAACTGATGTAGAGACCAGAGGTTGGAGACTGGGGTGCTGAAGGATTGTTGGGGCGAGTAGAGTATGTAGACTTGGGTGTAGAAGGACTGTTGCAGAGAGAAGTGTTTGGAGACTGCGGTGTAGAAAAACTTTTTCAGATAGCAGATGTTGGAGACTGGGGTGCAGAAGGAACGTTGGTGGGAGCAGAGTATGGAGACTGGGGTCTAGAAGTACTGTTGCAGTGAGCAGAGGTTGGAGACTGGGGTGTAGAAGGTCTGTTTCAGAGAGCAGATGTTGGAAACTTGTGTGCAGAAGGACTTTTGCATAGAGCAGAGGTTAGAGACTGAGCTACAGAAGGACTGTAAAAGTGAGCAGAGTTTGGAGACTGGGGTGCAGAAGGATGATTGCAGAGAGCAGAGTTTTAAGACTGAGGTACTGAAGAACTGTTGCAGAGAGCAGATGTTGGAGATTGGGGTTCAGAAAAACTGTTGCAGCGAGCAGAGTTTTGATACCAGGGTGCAGAAGGATCGTTGCAGAGAGCAGAGGTTGGAGACTGGGTTGCAGAAGGACGGTTGCAGAAAGCAGAGTTTGGAGACTGAGGTGAATAAGGACTGTAAGGAGAGCAGAGGTTGGTTACTAGGCTGCAGAAGGACTGATACAGAAAGCAGAGGTTGGAGACTGGGGTGCAGAAGGACTGTTGAAGAGAGCAGAGTTTGGAGACTGGGGTGGAGATGGACTGTTGCAGAGAGCAGATTTTGGAGACTTGGGTTCAGAAGAATCGGTGGTGCGAGCAGAGTATGGAGACTGGGGTGTAGAAGGACTGTTGCAGAGAACAGAGGTTGGAGTCTGAGGTGCAGAAGGACCATTGTAGTAAGCAGAGTTTGGAGACTGGGTTTCAGAAGGATCCTACAGAGAGCAGAGTTTGGACACTGAGGTGCAGAAGGACTGTTGCAGAGAGGAGAGGTTGGAGATTGGGGCACAGAAGTAGTTTGCAGAGAACAGAGGTTGGATTCTGAGGTGCAGAAAGACTGTTACAGAGAGCAGAGGTTGGAGACTGGTGTGCAGAAAGACTGATACATTATGAAGATTTTGGAGACTCGGGTGCAGAAAGACTGTTACAGACAGCAGAGGTTGGAGACTGGTGTGCAGAAAGACTGATACATTATGCAGATTTTGGAGACTCGGGTGCAGAAAGACTGTTACAGACAGCAGAGGTTGGAGACTGAAGTACAGAAGGACTGTTACAGAGAGCAGAGTTTGAAGACTGGAGTGCAGAGGAATTGTTGCAGAGAACAGAGGTTGCAGATTTAGTTGCAGAAGGACTGTTATAGAGAGCAAAATTTGGAGACTGTGGTGCAGAAGGACTGATACAGAAAGCAGATTTTTGAGACTGGGGTGTAGAAGGACTGTTGCAGAGAGCAGAGTTTGGAGACTGGATTGGAGAAGGACTGTTGCAGACAGCAGATATTGGAGACTGGGGTGCAGAAGGAATGTTGCAGAGAGCAGAGGTTGCAGAGTCAGTTGCAGACAGACTGTTACAGAGAGCAGAGTTTGGAGACTGTGGTGCAGAAGCACTGATACAGAAAGCAGAGTTTGGAAACTGGGGTGAAGAAGGACCCTTACAGAGAACAGTGGTTGAAGACTGCAGTAAAGATGAACTGTTTTTGAGAATAAGGTTGGAGACTGGGGTGCGGAGGGACCATTGCAGAGAGCAGAGTTTGAAGACTGGGGTGCAGAAGGAATGTTACAGAGAGCAGAATTTGGAAACTGGGTACAGAAGGATCTTCCAGAGAGCAGAGGTTGGAGACTGGGTTGTAGAGAGACTGTTGCAGAGCAGACGTTGGAGACTAAGGTGCAGAAGGATCGTTGCAGAGAGCAGGTTTTGGAGACTCGGGTATAGAAAGACTGTTCCAGAGAGAAGAGTTTGGAGACTGGGGTGTAGAAGGACTGTTGCAGAAAGCAGTTGTTGTATACTGAGGTGCAGAAGGACTGTTGCAGAGAGCAGAGTTTGTAAACAGGGGTGCAGAAAGACTGATACAGAGAGCAGAGATTACAGACTGAGGTACAGAAGAAATGTTACAGAGAGCAGAGGTTGAAGACTGGGGTGCAGAAGGACTGATACTGAAAGCAGAGGTGAGATAATGGGGTCCAGGAAGACCGTTACAGAGAGCAGAGGTTGGAGACTGCAGTACAGAAGAACTCTTACAGAGAGCAGATGATGCAGACTGTGGTGCAGAAGGACTGTTGCAGAGAACAGAAGTTGGAGACTTGGGTGCATAAGGACCGTTGCTGAGAGCAGAGGATAAAGACTAATGTGCAAAAGGATTCTTACAGAGAGCATAGGTTGGAGACTGGGATGCAGAAGGACTGTTACAGAGAGTAAAGTTTGGAGACTTGGTTGCAGAAGTATCTTTCAAAGAGCTGAGGTTGGGGACTGGGGTAGAGAAGAAGTGTTGCGGAGAGCAGAGTTTAAAAACTGGGGTGCATAAGGACCTTTGCTGAGAGCAGAGGTTAAAGACTGATGTGCAGAAGGATTATTGCAGAGAGCAGAGGTTGATGACTGTGGTGCAGAAGGCCTCTTACAAAGAGCAGAGTTTGGTACTGGGGAGAATCAAAACTGTAACAGAGAGCAGAGTTTGGAGACTGGGTTGCAGGGTGAAGAAGGACTGTTACAGAGAGTAGAAGTTGGAAACTGAGGTCCAGAAGGACTGTTGCAGACAACAAAGGTTGGAGACTGAGGTGCAGAAGGATTGTTACAGAGAGCAGAGGTTGGAGACAGGCGTGCAGAAGGACTGATTCAGAGAGCAGAGGTTTCAGACTGAGATTTACAAGGACTGTTGCAGAGAATAGAGGTTGAAGATTGGGGTTCAGAAGGACTGTAGCAGAGAGCAGAGGTTGGAGACTAAGGTGCAGAAGGAGAGTTACTCAGAGCAGAGGTTGGAGACTGGGTTGCAGAAGGACTGATTCAGAGAGCAGAGGTTTCAGACTGAGATGTACAAGGACTGTTGCAGAGAATAGAGGTTGAAGATTGGGGTTCAGAAGGACTGTAGCAGAGAGCAGAGGTTGGAGACTAAGGTGCAGAAGGAGAGTTACTCAGAGCAGAGGTTGGAGACTGGGTTGCAGAAGGACTGACACAGAAAGCAGAGGTCGGAAATTGGGGTGCAGAAGTACCCTTACAGAGAGCAGAGGTTGGAGAATGCAGTACAGAAGACTGTTACAGAGAGCAAAGTTTGGAGACTGGGGTGCAGAATGACTGATGCAGAGAGCAGATGTTGGAGACTGGGGCGAAAAAGGACTGTTGCAGAGAACAGAGGATGAAGACTGGGGTGCCGAAGGACTGTTGCAGAGAGCAGAGGTTGCAGACTGAGTTGCAGAAAGACGGTCAGAGGGCAGAGTTTGGAGACTGTGGTTCAAACCACTGATACAGAAAGCACAGGTTGGATACTGGCGTGCATAAAGACCCTTACAGAGAACAGAGGTTGGCAACTGTGGTACAGAAGGACTGTTACAGAGAGCAGAGTTTGGAGTCTGGGTTGCAGAAGAACTGATGTAGAGTACAGTTTGGAGACTGGGGTGCAGAAGGACCGTTGGAGCGATCAGAGTATGGAAACTTGGGTGTAGAAGGACTGTTGCAAAGAGCAGTGATTGGAGACTGAGTTACAGAAAGACTGTTACAGAGAACAGAGTTTTGAGACTGGGGTTCAGATGGATTATTGCAGAGAGCAGAGTTTTCAGACTGAGGTACAGAATAACTGTTGCAGGAAGCAGATGTTGGAGACTGGGGTTCAAAAGGACTGTTGCAGCTAGCAGAGGTTTCAGACTGGGATGCAGAAGGATCATTGCAGAGAGCAGAGGTTGGAGACTGAGGTGCAGAAGGATTGTTACAGAAGGCAGAATTTGGATCCTGGGGTGCATAAGGACCCTTACAGAGAATAGCGGTTGGAGACTGTGGTACAGAACGACTGTTTCAGAGAGCAGAGGTTGGAGACTGGGGTGCAGAAGAACTGATGTAGAGAACAGAGTTTGTAGACTGGGGTGCAGAAGGATCGTTGGGGCTTCAGAGTATGGAGACTGCGGTGTAGAAGGACTGTTGCATAGAGCAGAGGTTGGAGACTGGGGTGTAGAAGGACTGTTTAAGAGAGCAGATATTAGAGACTTGTGTGCAAAAGGAATGTTGCATAGAGCAGAGATTGGAGATTGAGGTACAGATGGACTGTTACAGAGAGCATAGGTTAAAGACTGGGTTGCAGATGGAGGATTACAGAGAGGGGAGTTTTCAGACTGAGGTACAGAAGAACTGTTGCACAAAGCAGATGTTCAAGACTGGGGTTCAAAAAGACTGTTGCAGAGAGCAGAGGTTTGAGACTGGGTTGCAGAAGGATCGTTGAAGGGAGCAGAGGTTAAAGACTTATATGCAGAAGGATCGTTGATGAGAGCAGAGGTTCGAGACTGGGGTGCAGAAGGATCGTTAAAGAGAGCAGAGTTCGAAAACTGGGGTGCAGAAAGACTTTTACAGACAGCATAGGTTTGAGACTAGAATGCAGAAGGAATGTTGCAGAGAGCAGAGGTAAGAGACTGGGGTTCAGAAGGACTGTTTCTGAAAGCAGAGGTTGGAGACTGAGGTTCAGAAGAACTTTTACAGAGAGCAGAGGTTGGATACTGGGGTGCAGAAGGACTGACAAATAAAGCAGATGTCGGAGACTGGGGGGCAGAAGGACCGTTACAGAGAGCAGAGTTTGGAGACTCTGGTACAGAAGGACTGTTACAGAGAGCAGAGTTTGGAGACTGGGGTGTAGAAGGACTGTTGCAGAAAACAGAGGTTAGAGACTGGGGTGCAGAAAGAACAGTTCAGAGAGCATAATTTGGAGATAGGTTCCAGAAAGACTGTTACAGCGAGCAGGGGTTGGAGACTGGTGTGCAGAAGGATCTTATAGAGAGCAGAGGTAGGAGACTGGGGTGCAGAAGGACTGTTTTAGAGAGAAGAGGTAGGAGACTGGATTGCAGAAGGATCGTTGCAGAGAGTAGAGCTTGGAGACTGGGGTGCAGAAGCCCTGTTTCAGAGAGCAGAGGTTGGAGACTGGGGTGCAGAAGGACTGTTACAGAGAGCAGAGTTGCAGACTGGGTTTCAGAATGGTCTTACAGAGAGCAGAGGTAAGAGACAGAGGTACAGAAAGACTGTTACAGAGAGCAGAATTTGGAGACTTTAGTACAGAGGAATTGTTGCAGAGAGCAGATTTTTCAGACTGAGGTACAAAAGAACTGTTGCAGAGAGCAGATGTTGGAGACTTGGTTGCACAAGGACTGTTTCAGCGAGCAGATGTTGGAGACTGGGGTGCAGAAGGATCATTGCAGATAACAGAGGGTGGAGACTGGGGTACAGATGGAGTGATACAGAGAGTAGAGGTTTGAGACTGAGGTGAGAAGGACCCTTGCAAGGAGCAGAGGTTGGAGACTGAGATGCATAAGTATAGTTACAGGGAGAAGAGGTTGGAGATTGGGGTCCAGAAGGACTGTTACAGAGAGCAGAGTTTGGAGACTAGGGTGGAGAAGGACTTTTGCAGAGAGCAGATCCTGGAGACTGGGGTGTAAAAGGAAAGCTGCAGAGAGCAGAGGATGGAGACTGGGGTGCAGAAGTATCATTGGGGCGAGCAGAGTATGGAGAATGGGGTGTAGAAGGACTGTTAAAGAGAGCACAGTTTGAAGACTAGGGTTTAGAAGGACTTTTTCAGAGAGCAGACGTTGGAGACTTGGGTGAAGAAGAACTTTTGCATAGAGCAGAAGATGAAGACTGAGATGAAGAAGACGGTTACAGAAAGCAGAGTTTGAAGACTGGGGTGAAGAAGAACTGTTACAGAGATCAGAGTTTGGAGATTGCATTGCAAAAGAATCTTACAGAGAGCAGAGGTTGGAGACTGTGGTGCAGAAGGACTGTTGCAGAGAGCAGACGTTGGAGACTGGGGTCCAGAAAGATCATTGCAGAGAGCATAGTTTGCAGATTGGGGTGCAGAAGGCTGTTGCAGAAAGCAGAGGTTGGAGACTGAGGAGCAGAAGGACTGTTACAGAGTTCAGATGTTAATGACTGGGGTTCAGATGGATATTACAGAGAGCAGATGACGGAGACTGAGGTGCAGAAGGATTGTAACAGACAGCAGAGGTAGGAGACTGGGGTGCAGAAAGTTTGTTTCAGGCAGCAGAGTTTTCAGACTGTGGTGCAGACGGACTGTTGCAGAGACCAGATGTTGAAGACTGGGGTGTAAAAGGACTGTTGCAGAGAGCAGATGATGGAGACTGGGTTGCAGAAGGAACGTTGCAGAGAACAGAGTTTGTAGACTGAGGTGCAGAATGATTGTTACAGAGAGCAGAATTTGGAGACTGGGATGCAGAGGGACTGTTGCAGAGAGCAGATGTTTGAGACTACAGTGCAGAATGACTGTTGCAGAGAGCAGAGGTTAGAGACTGGGGTGCAGAAGGACTGTTGCAGAGAGCAAAGGTTGGAGATTAAGGTTCAGAAGGACACTTCGAGCAGAAGTTATAGACTAGGCTGCAGAAGGACTGATAAAGAAAGCAGAGACTCTAGTATGGGGTGCAGAAAGAACGTTACAGAGAGTAGAGTTTGGAGAATGCAGTACAGAAGGACTGTTGCAGAGAGCAGAATTTAGAGACTGAAGTGCAGAAGGACTTTTGCAGAGAGCAGAGGTTGGAGACTGAGGTGCAGAAGTCCTGTTACATAGAACAGAGGTTGGAGACTGGGGTGCAGAAGGATCTTACAAAGAGCAGAAGTTAGAGACTGAGGTGCAGAAGGACTGTTGCAGAGATCAGAGGTTGGAGACTGGGGTGCAGTAGGATCATTGTAGAGTGCAGAGGTTGGAGATTGGGATGCAGAAGGATCATTGCAGAGAGCAGAGTTTGGAGACTGGGGTGCAGAAGGCCTGCTACAGAGAGCAGAGGATGGAGACTGGCGTGCAGACAGCCTGTTACAGAGAGGAGAGGTTGGAGACAGGGGTGCAGAAGGACTGTTATACAGACCAGAGTTTGGAGACTGGGTTGCTGAAAGATCTTACAGAGAGACTGATGTGCAGGTGTACTGTTACAGAGAGCAGTGGTTGGAGACTGGGGTGCAGAAAGATCATGCAGAGAGCAGAGGTTTCAGACTGAGGTGCAGAAGGACTGTTACAGGGAGCAGAGGTTGGAGACTGAGGTGTAGAAGGACTGTTAAAGAGAGCAGAGTTTAGAGACTGAGGTGTAGAAGGATTGTTACAGGAAGCAGAGGTTGGAAATGGGCGTGCAGAAGGACCGTTAAAGACAGCAGAGTTTGGAGACTGCGGTTTAGGACTGTTACCGAAAGCAGAGGTTGGAGACTGGAATGCAGAAGGACTCATACAGAGAGCACAAGTTGGAGACTGAGGTGCAAATGGATGGATACAGAAAACAGAGGTTGGAGACTGGGGTTTAGACAGCCTGATATAGAAAGCAGAGTTTGGAGACAGGGGTGTAGAAGAACCGAAACAAAGAGCAGAGGTTGGACACTGCGGTACAGAAGGACTTTTACAGAGAGCAGATCTCGGAGACTGTGGAGCAACAAGACTATTGCAGAGAGAATAGGTTGGAGAATGAGATGCAGAAAGACTGTTACAGAGAGCAGAGTTTGGAGCCTGTGGTGCAGAAAGACTGTTACAGAGAGCAGAGTTTGGAGACTGGGGTGCAGAAGGACTGTTACAGAGAGCAGAGGTTGGAGAAAGGGGTTCAGATGGATCTTACAGAGAGCAGAGTTTGGAGACCGGGGTGCAAAAGGACTGTTGAAGAGAGAAGATGTTGGAGACTGTGGTGGAGAAGAATCATTGAAGAGAGAAGAGGTTGGAGACTGGGGTGCAAAAGGCCTGTTACACAGAGCAGAGGTTGGAGACTGCGTTGCAGAAGTCCTGTTACAGAGAGCAAAGGTTGAAGACTTTTGTGCAGATGAACTGTTACAGAGTTCAGAGTTTAAATTCTGGGTTGCAGAAGGATCATACAGAGGGCAGAGTTGGGAGACTGAGGTGCAGAAGAACTGTCACAGAGAGAAGAGGTATTAGACTGGGGTGCAGAAGGGTCGTTTCAGAGAGCAGAGTTTTCAGACTGAGGTGCAGAATGACTGTTGCAGAGAGCAGATGTTGGAGAATGGCATGCAGAAGAACTTTTGCAGAGAGCAGATGTTGGTAACTAGGGTCCAGAAGTACTGTTGTAGAAAGCAGAGGTTGGAGACTGGGGTGCAGAAGGACTGTTGCAGAGAGCAGAGGTTGGAGACTGAGGTGCAGAATTCCAGTTACAGAGAGCAGAGTTTGGAGACTCGGGTTCAGAAGGACAGTTTCAGAGAGCAGAGGTTAAATACAGGGGTGCAGAAAAATCTTACAGAAAGCAGAATTTGGAGACTGAGGTGCAGAAGGACTGTTGCAGAGATCAGAGGTTGAAGACTGAGGTTCAGAAGGACTCTTACAAAGAGCAGATGTTGGAAACTGGGGTAAAGAAGGACTGATACAGAAAGCAACGATTGGAGTCTGGGGGGCAGAAAGACCGTTACAGAGACCAGAGGTTAGATACTGCAGTACAGGAGGACTGTTACAGAGAGCAGTGGTTGAAGACTGGAGTGCAGAAGTACTGTAGTAGAGAGCAGATTTTGGTAACTCGGGTGCAGAAGGACTGTTGCAGAGAGTAGAATTTTGAGACTGGGCTGCAGAATGACTCTTGCGGAGAGCAGAGGTTGGAGACTGGGGTGCAGAAGGACTTTTACAGAGAGCAGAGGTTGGAGACAGGGTTGCAGAAGGATCTTAAAGAGAGAAGAATTTGGAGACTGAGGTGCAGAAGGACTGTTGCAGAGATCAAAGGATGGAGACTGTGGTGCAGTAGGATCATTGCAGAAAGTAAAGGTTGGAGACTGCAGTGCAGAAGGATCATTGTAGAGAGCAGAGAATGGAGAGTGGGGTGCAGAAGGCCTGCTATAGAGAGCAGAGTTTCGAGACTGGAGTTCAGAAGGCCTGTTATAGAGAAGAGAGGTTGGAGACTGGGGTGCAGAAAAACTGTTACAGAGAGCAGAGTTTGGAGACTGGTTTGCTGAAGGAACTTACAGAGAGCAGATGTTGGAGACTGAGGTGCAGGTGGACTGTTACAGAGAGCAGTGGTTGGAGACTGGGATGCAGAAGAATCGGGGAGAGCAGAGGTTTCAGACTGAGGTACAGAAGTACTGTTACAGAGAGCAGAGGTTGGAGACTGAGGTATAGCAGGACTGTTACAGAAAGCAGAGGTTGGAAATTGGCGTGCAGCAGTACCGTTACAGAGAATAGAGGTTGGAGACTGCGGTATAGAAGGACTGTTACAGAGAGAAGAGGTTGGAGACTGGAGTGCAGGAGGATTGTTACAGAAAGCACAGGTTGAAGACTGAGGTGCGGAAGGATAGATACAAAGAGCAGAGGTTGGAGACTGGGGTTCAGAAGGACTGATTCAAAAAGCAGAGGTTAGAGACTGGATTGCAGAAAGACCATTAAAGAGAGCAGAGGTTGGAAACTGCGGTACATAAGGTCTGTGAAAAAAAGCAGATCTCGGAGACTGGGGAGCAGAAGGACTGTTGCAGAGGACAGAGGTTTGAGACTGGGGTGGAGAAGAAATTTTACAGAGAGCAGAGTTTGAAAACTGGAGTGCAGAAAGATCTTACAGAGAGCAGAGGTTTGAGACTGTATAGCATAAGAACTGTTTCAGAGAGCAGACGTTGGATACTGGGGTCCAGAAGGTTCATTGCAGAGAGCAGAGTTTGGAGACTGGGATGCAGAAGGACTGTTGCAGATAGCAGATGTTGGAGTCTGGAGTGGAGAAGGACTGTTGCAGAGAGAAGAGGTTGGAGACTGGGGTGCAGAAGGCCTATTACAGAGAGCAGAGGTTGGAGACTGAGGTGCATAAAAACTGTTTCAGATATGAGAGGTTGGAGACTGGGGTTTAGTAGGATCATTGCAGAGAGCAGAGTTTGGAGACAGGCGTGCAGAATGATCGTTGCATACAGCAGAGTTTGGAGACATTTGTGCAGAAGACCTGTTAAAGAGAGAATAAGTTGGAGACTGGGGTGCAGAAGGACTGTTATAGAGAGCAGTGTTTGGAGACTAAGTTGCTGAAGGATCTTACAGAGAGCAGAGGTTGGAGACTGAGCTGCAGGTGGACTGTTACAGAGAGCAGTGGTTGGAGACTGGGGTGCAGAAGAATCGTGGAGAACAGAGGTTTCAGACTGAGGTACAGGTGGACTTTTACAGAGAGCAGTGATTGGAGACTGGTGTGTAGAAAGACGGTTACAGAGAGCAGAGTTTGGAGACTCAGGTGCAGAAAAACTGTTACAGGAAGCAGAGTTTGGAAATTAAGGTTCTGAAGGAACCTTACAGAGAGCAGAGTTTGGAGACTGTGGTATAGGTCTGTTACCTAGAGCAGAGGTTGGAGACAGGAGTGCAGAAGGACTCTTACAAAGAGCATATGTTGGAGACTGAGGTGCAAAGGATAGATACAGAGAACAGATTTTGGAGACTGGGGTTCAGGCAGACTGATACAGAAAGCAGAGGTTGGAGACTGGAGCGTAGAAGGACATTTACAAAGAGCAGAGGTTGGAGACTGCGAAACAGGACTGTTAAAGAGAACAGATCTCGGAGACTGGGAGCACAAGGACTGTTGCAGAAAGCAGAGGTTGGAGACTTGGGTGGAGAAGGAATGTTATAGAGAGCATAGTTTGGAAACTAGAGTGCAGAAGGATCTAATAGAGGGCAGAGTTTGGAGACTGTGGAGCAGAAGGACTGTTGCTGAGAGCAGAGGTTGGAGACTGGGGTCCGGAAGGATCCTTGCAGATAGCGAAGTTTGGAGACTGGGGTGCAGAAGGAGTGCTGCAGAGAGCAGATGTTGACGACTGGGGTGCAGAAGGAATGTTGCTGAGAGCAGATGTTGGTAACTAGGGTAAAGAAGGATTAATGTAGAAAGCAGAGGTTTGAGACTGGGGTGCAGAAGGACTGTTGCAGAAAGCAGAGGTTGGAGACTGAGGTGCGGAAGTCCTGTTACAGAGAGCAGAGTTTAGAGACTCGGATTCATATGAACAGTTTCAGAGAGCAGAGGTTAAATACAGGGGTGAAGAAGAATCTTAGAGAGAGCAGAATTTGGAGACTGAGTTGCAGAAGGACTGTTGCAGAGATCAGAGGTTGGAGACTGAGTTGCAGAAATAATCTTACAGAGAGCTGATGTTGGTAATTGTGGTGCAGATGGAGTGATACAGTAAGCAGAGTTTGAAGACTGGGGTGCAGACAGAGTGTTACAGAGAATAGAGTTTCGAGACTGAGGTGCAGAAGGACCATTGCAGAGAGCAGAGGTTGAAGACTGAGGTGCAGAAAAATTGTTACAGAGAGCAGATGTTGGAGACTGGGTTGCAGAGAGACTGTTGCAGATAGAAGAGGCTGGACATTGGGGTGTATAAGGACTGTAGCCGAGAGCACAGGTTCACATTGGGGTGCAGACGGACTGGTGCAGAGAGCAGAGTTTGTAGACTGAGGTGAAGAAGCACTATTACAAAGAGCAGAATTTAGAGAATGCGGTGCAATATGCCTGTTATAGACAGCGGAGGTTGGAGACTGGGGTTTAGAAGGACTGTTACAGAGAGCAGAGTTTTGAGACTGGGGTGCACTAGGATCCTTGCAGAGAACAAAGTTTTCAGACTGAGATGCAGAAGGACTGTTACTGAGAGCAGATTTTGGAAACTGAGGTGCAGAAGGAGTGTTACAGAGAGCAGAGATTGGAGCCTTGGGTGCAGAAAGACCCTTACATAGAGCAGATTTTTGAGAGGGCACTACATGAGGACTGTTACAGAGAGCAGCGGTTGGAGACTGAGGTGCTGAAGGTTAATTACAGAGAGCAGAGTTTAAAGACTGAGGTGCAGTAGGACTGTTACATAGAGGAGCAGTTAGAGACTGGGGTGCAGAAGGATTCTTACAGAGAGCAGAGGATCGAGACTGGGGTGCAGAAGGAGTGTTACAGAGAACAGAGGATGGAGACTGGGGTGCATAAGGAGCGTTACAGAGAGCAGAGTTTGTAGATTGGTTAGTAGAAGAACTGTTACAGAGAGCAGAGGTTGGAAAATGGGTGCAGGAGGTCTGTTACATAGAGCAGAGTTTAGAGACTGAGGTGCAGAAAGATCGTCACAGAGAGCACAGGTTGAAGACTAGGGTGCAGAAGGCCTGTTACAGAGAACAGGTTTGGAGACTGAGGTGAAGAAGAATTTTTACAGAGAGTAGAGTTTGGACACTGATGTGCAGAAGGACTTTTACAAAGAACAGAGCTTGGAGACTGGGGTGCAGAAAGACTGTGGCAGAGAGCAGAGGTTGGAGACTTAGGTGCAGAAGGATCGCTACAGAGATCAGAGGTTGGAGACTGGGTTGCAGCAGGACAGTTGTAGAGAGCACTGGTTGGAGACTGGGGTGCAGAAGAAATGTTGCAGAGAGCAGAGGTTTGAGACTGGGGTGAAGAAGGACTGTAGCGGAGAGCAGAGGTTGGAGACTGGGGTGCAGGAGGACTGTTGCAGAGAGCAGATGTTGGAGACTGTGATGCAGAAGGATCGTTGCAGAGAGCAGAGTTTGGAGACTGTGGTCTAGAAGGACTGTTGCAGAGAGAAGAGCTTGGAGACTGGGGTGCATAAAGACTGTTGCAGAGAACAGAGGTTCGAGACTGAGGTGCAGAAGGACTTTTACAGAGAGCAGAGGTTGGAGATGGGGTGCAGAATAACTGATATGGAAAGTAGAGTTTGGAGTCTCGGGTGCAGAAGGACCGTTACAGACAGCAGAGGTTGGAGACTGCGATACAGAAGGACTGTTACAGAGAGCAGAGTTTTGAGCCTGTTGTGTAGAAAGACTTTTGCTGAGAACAGAGGTTGGAGACTGGGGTGCAGAAGAAATGTTTAAAAGAGCAGAATTTGGAGACTGAGGTGCAGAAGGACTGTTATAGAGAGCAAAGTTTGGAGACCGGGTGAAGAAGGATCTTACAGAGAGCAGTGGTTTTAAACTGGGGTGCAGAAGAACTGTTGCAAAGAACAGAGGTTAGAGAGTGCGGTGCAGAAGGACTGTTACAGAGTCCTGAGGTTGGAGACTGGGGTGCAGAATAATTTATATGGAAAGTAGAGTTTGGAGACGGGTGCAGAATGAACGTTACAGAAAGAAGAGGTTAAAGACTGCGGTACAGAAGAACTGTTACAGAGAGCAGATTTTGAAGCCTGGCGTGCAGAAGGACTGTTGCAGAGAACAGAGTTTGGATACTGTGGTGCAGAAGAACCGTAGCAGAGAAAAAAATTTAGAGATTGAGGTGCAGAAGGACTGTTTTAGAGAGCAAAGTTTTGAGGCCGGGGTGAAGAAGGATCTTACAGATAGCAGAGGTTGGAGACTGGGGTGCAGAAGGACTGTTGAAGAGAGCAGTGGTTGGAGACTGAGGTGGAGAAAGATCATTGCAGAGAGAAGAGTTTGGAGTCTGGGGTGCATTAGGCCTGTTACAGAGAGCAGAGTTTGGAGACTGGGTGCAGAAGTCCTGTTACAGAGAACAGAGGTTGGAGACTGGTGTGCAGAAGGATTGTTACAAATAGCAGAGGATGGAGACTGAAGTGCAGAAGGACTTTTACAGGGAGCAAAGTTTGAAGACTGGGGTGCAGAAGAATCATTGCACAGAGCAGAGGTTTAATTCTGAGGAAAAGAAGGATCGTTGCAGAGAGTAGAGGTTTCAGACTGTGGTGCAGAAAGATCGTTACAGAGAGCAGAGGTTGGAGACTGGGGTGCAGAAGGACAGTTACAGAGAGCACAGATGGAGACTGGGGTGCAGAAGAAATGTTGCAGAGAGCAGAAGTTAAAGACTGGGGTGCAGAAGGACTCTTACTCAGAGCAGAGGTTGGAGACTGGGTTGCAGAAGAACTGATACAGAAAGATGACGTTGGAGACTGAGGTGCAGAAGGACCGTTACAGAGAGCAGAGTTTTGAGACTGCGGTACAGAAGGAGTGATACAGAGAGCAGAGTTAGGATACTGGTGTGCAAAAGGACTGATCCAGAAAGCATAGGTTGGAGAGTGGGGTTCAGAAGGCCTGTTACATAGAGCAGCGGTTAGAGACTGAGGTGCTGAAGGTTCATTACAAAGAGCAGAGGTTGGACACTGAGGTGCAGAAGGACTGTTACACAGAGGAACAGTTGGAGACTGGGGTGCAGAAGGATTTTTACAGAGAGTAGAGGAAGGAGACTGGGGTACAGAAGAACAGTTGCAGAGAGCAGAGGATGGAGACTGAGGTGAAGAAGAATCCTTGCAGAGAAAAGAGGTTGGAATCTGGGTTGTAGAAGGCCTGTTACAGAGTGCAGAGTTTGGAGAGTGGGGTGCAGAAGGTTTGTTACAGAGAGCAGAGGGTGGAGACTAAGGTGCAGAAGGATCGATTCAGAGAGCAGATGTTGGAGACTGGGGTCCAGAAGGACCATTACAGATTGCAGAACTTGTAGATTGAGGTGGAGATGGATCTTGCAGAGAGAAGAGGTTGAAGACTGAGGTGCAGATGGATAGCTACAGAGAGCAGAGGTTGGAGACTGGGATGCAGCAGGACAGTTACAGAGAGCACAGGTTGAAGACTGGGGTGCAGATTAAATGTTACAGAGAGCAGAGTTTTGAGACTGGGGTGAAGAAGGACTGTAGCGGAGAGCAGAATTTGGAAACTGGGGGTGCAGAAAAACTGTTGCAGAGAGCAGACATTGGAGACTGGGATGCAAAAGAATTTTTGCAGAGAGCAGTGGTTGGAGACTGGGATGTAGAAGGACTGTTGCAGAGGGAAGAGCTTGGAGACTGGGTTGCAGACGGACTGTTGCAGAGAGCAGAGGTTTGAGACTGAGGTGCAGATGGACTGTTACAGAGAACAGAGGTTGAAGACTGGTGTGAAAAAGAATTGTTGCAAAGAGTAGAGGTTTCAGACTGAGGATTAGAAGGACTGTTACAGAGAGCAGAGGTTTGAGTCTGAGGTGCAGAAGAACTGTTAGAGAGAGCAGAGTTTGGAGACTGGTGTTCAGAAGGACCGTTGCACAGAGCAGATTTTGGAGACTGGGGTTCAGAAGGACTGTTACAGAGAGAAAACATTGAAGACTGAGGTGCAGAAGGATTGTTACAGAGAGCAGAGTTTGAATACTGGGGTGCAGAAGGATTATTAAAAAGAGCAAAAGTTGGAGACTGATGTGCAGAAGGAGTTTTCCAGAGAGCAGAGGTTTGATCCTGTGGTGCAGAAGGACTGTTACAGGGAGCAGATGATGAAGACTGGGATGTAAATGGATCTTACAGATAGCAGAGTTTTGAGCCTGCGGTGCAGAAAGACTGTTGCAGAGAGAAGAGTATAGAGACTGAGGTGCAGAAGGATCGTTGCAGAGAGGAGACGTTAGAGACTGGGGTGCAGAAGGACTTTTTCAGAAAGCAGAGGTGGGCAATTGCGGAGCAGAGAAGAGGTTGGAGACTGCAATACAAAAGGGCTGTTACAGGGAGAAGAGTTTCGAGGCTGGGTAGAAGAAGAATCGCTGCAGATTGCAGATATTGGAGACTGGGGTGCAGAAGGACTGTCACAGAGAGCAGAGGTTGGAGACTGAGTTGCAGAATGATTGTTACAAAAAGCAGAGGTTGGAAAATGAGGTGCAGAAGGATCGTTGCAGAGAGAAGATGTTGGAGACTGGGGTGCAGAAGGCCTGTTATAGAGAGCAGAGTTTGAGACTGGGGGGCAGAAGACCTTTAACAGAGAGCAGAGATTTGAGACCGGGGTACAGAAGAATTTTTACAGATAGCACAGTTTGGAGACTGGGGTGCAGAAAGATCGTTGCAGAGAGCAGAGTTTTCAGACTGAGGCTTAGAAGGACTGTTACAGAGCGCAGAGTTTAGAATCTGAGGATCAGAAGGACTGTTCCAGAAACAGAGGTTGGCAATTCGCGTGTAGAAGAACCATTATAGAGAGAAGTGTTTGAAGACTGCGGTACAGAAGGACTCTTACAGAGAGCAGTGTTTGGAGATTGCGGTGCAGAAGGACTTTTAAAGAGAGCAGAGTTTGGATACTGGGGTGCAGATGAACTGCTACAAAGAGCAGAGTTTGGAGACTGAGATAAAAATGATCTTCCAGAGAGCAGAGTCTGGAGACTGGGGTGCAGAAGGACTGTTGCAGAGAGCAGAGGTTGGAGTCTGAGGTGCATAAGGATCATTGCAGAGAGAAGAGTTTGGAGACTGGGGTGCAGAAAGACTGTTACAGAAAGCAGAGGCTGGTAATTGGGGAGCAGAAGGACCGTTACAAAGAGAAGAGGTTGGAGACTGTGATACAAAATGACTGTTTCAGAGAGCAGTGGTTGGAGACTGGGTAGAAGAAGGATCCTTTCTGAGAGCAGATGTTGGAGACTAGGGTCCAGAAGAACTGTTACAGAGAGCAGAGGTTGGAGACTAAGTTGTAGATGGATCGTTACAGAGAGCAGAGTTTGGATACTGGGGTGCAAAAAGACCGTTAGTGAGAGCAGATGTTTGAGACTGAGGTGTAGAAGGACATTTACAGAGAGCAGAGGTTGGAGACTGGGGTGCAGAAGGATTCTTACAGAGAGCAGAAGATGGAGACTGGGGTGCAGAAGGAGTGATACAGACAGCAGAGTTTGGAGATTGGGGTGCAGAAAAACTGTATAGTGAGCAGAGGTTGGAGACTGGAGTGCAGAAGAATTGTTACAGAGAGCCGAGTTTGGAGACTCGGGTGCAGAATGACTGTTACTGACAGCAGAGTTTGGACACTGATATGCAGAAGAACTGTTACAGAGAGCAGAGGTTGGAGACTGGGGTGTAGAAGGCCTGTTACAGAGATCAGAGGTTCGAGACTGAGGTGCAGAAGGATTGGTACTAAGGGGAGAAGTTGGCGACTGAGGTGCAGAAGGACGGTTACAGAGAGCAGAGGTTGGGAACTGGGGTGCAGAAGGATCGTTGAAGAGATCAGAGTTTGGAGACTGAGGTGCAGAAGGAGTTTTATAGAGATCAGAGCTTGGAGTTTGGGGTAAGAAACAAAGTTACAGACAGCACAGTTTGGAGACTGGGAAGCAGAAGAAATGTTGCAGAGAGCACAGGTTGGAACTGAAGTGCAGAAGGACTATTGCAGAGAACAAATTTGGAGACGGAAGTGCAGAAGAACTGATACAGAGAGCAGAGGTTTGAGACTGAGGTCCAGAAAGTCTGTAACAGAGATCAGAGTGTGGAGTCTGGGGTGCAGAATGAGTGTTACAGAGAGCAGAATTTTGAGATTGGGGTGCAGAAGAACTGTTAAGGAGAGCAGAGATTAAAGTCTGGGGTGCAGAAGGACTGTTGCAGAGTGCAGAGTTTGGAGATGGAGGTGCAGAAAGACTGTTAAAGAGAGCAGAGGTTGAAAACTGGGGTGGAGAAGGACCGTTGCAGAGAGCTGAGCTTGGACCTTGGGGGAAGAAGGATCGTTGCAGAGAGAAGATGTTGGAGACTGGGGTGCAAAAGGATTGTTACAGAGAGCAGCGGTTGGCAACTGAGGTACAGAAGGATCGTTTCAGAGAGTAGAGGTTGGAGACTGGGGTGAAGAAGGACCGTTACAGATTGCAGAAGTTGGATAGTGAGGTGCAGAAGGACTTTTACAGAGAGGAGAGGTTGGAGACTGTTTTGACAAAGGATTCTTACAGAGAGCAGAGGATGGAGACTGGGGTGCAGAAGGAGTGTTACAGAGAGCAGAGTTTGGAGATAGGGGCTCAGAAGAACTGTTAAAGAGAGCAGAGTTTGGAGACTGGGGTGCAGAATGATCATCACAGAGAGCAGAGGTTGGAGACTGGTGCAGAAGGATCGCTACAGAGAACAGAGTTTGGAGACCAGGGTGCAGTAGGATAGTTACAGAAAGCACAGGTTGGAGACTGGGGTGCAGAAGAAGTGTTGCAGAGAGCAGAGGTTGGAGACTGGGATGCAGAAGGACTGTAGCAGAGAGCAGAGGATGGAGACTGGGGTTAGAAGGACTGTTGCAGAGAGCAGACGTTGGAGACTGGGATGCAGAATGATCTTTGCAGTGAGCAGAGGTTGGAGACTGGGGAGCAGAAGGTCCGTTGCAGTGTGATGAGATTGGAGACTGAGGTTCAGAAGGACTGTTACAGAGAGCAGAGTTAGGAGACTGGGTTGAAGAAGACCTGTTACAGAGAGCAGATGTTGGAGACTTGGGTGCAGAGGGATTGTTACAGATAGCACAGTTTGGAGATTGGGGTGTAGAAGGATCGATGTAGAGAGCAGAGCTTTCAGACTGATTCTTAGAAAAACTGTTACAGAAAGGAGAGGTTGGAGTCTGAGGTCCAGAAGGACTGTTATAGAAAGCAGAGGTTGGCAATTGGGTTGCAGATGGACCGTTACAAAGAGAAGAGGTTGGAGACTGTGATACAAAAAGACTTTTACAGAGAGCAGAGTTTGGAGACTGGGTAGAAGAAGGATCATTGCAGAGAGCAGATGTTGGAGACTGGGGTGTAGAAGGACTGTTACAGAGAGCAGAAGTTGGAGACTGAGTTGCAGAAGTACAGTTACAGAGAGTACAGGTTGGAGACTAAGGTGCAGAAGAAATGTTGCAGAGAGCAGAGCTTGGAGACTTGGGTGCATAAGGACTGATGCAGAGAGCAGAGTTTGGAGACTGTGGTGCAGATGGACTGATACAGAGAACAGAGGTTGGATACTGGGTTGCAGAAGGATCGTTGCAGAGAGCAGAGTTTAGAAACTATGGTGCACAAGGATCGTTACACGGAGCAGAGTTTGGTCCTTGGGTGTAAAAAGTGCTGCAGAGAACAGAGGTTGGAGACTGAGGTGCAAAAGGATTGATACAGAGAGCAGAGGTTTGAGATTGGGGTGCAGAAATTCTGATACACAAAGCAGAGGTTGGAGACTGGGGTTCAGAAGGACCGTTACAGGGAGCAGAGTTTGGAGACTGCAGTAGAGAAGGACTTTTACAGAGAGCAAAGTTTGGAGACAAGGGTGCAGAAGGACTGTTGCAGAGAACAGGGGTTGGAGACTGGGGTCCAAAAGGACTGTTGCAGAGAGCAGAGTTTGGAGACTGAGGTGAAGAAGGATCATTGCAGAGAGAAGAGGTTGGAGACTGGGGTGCAGAAGGCCTTCTACAGAGAGCAGAGTTTGGAGACTGGGGTGCAGAAGGAATATTACAGATAGCAAAATTTCGAGACTGGGTTGCACAAAGATCTTACAGAGAGCATTTTGGAGACTGAGGTTCAGAAGGACTATTAAAGAGAGCAAAGGTTGTAAACTGGAATGCAGAAGGATTGTGGCAGAGAGCAGAGTTTTCAGACTTAGGTGCATAAGGACTGTTGCAGAGAGCTGATGTTGTATCCTGGGGTGCAAAAGGACTATTTCAGAGAGCAGAGTTTTGAGACCGGAGTGCAGAAGGATCGTTGCCGTGAGCACAGGTTGGAGACTGGGGTCCAGAAGGCCTGTTAAAGAGAACAGAGGTTGAAGACTGGGGTGTATAAGGCCTGTTACAGAGAGCAGAGTTTGGAGACTGAGGTGCAGAAGGACTGTTGCGGAGAGCAGAGGTTGGAGACTGGGGTTCAGAAGGACTTTTACAGAGAGTAGAGGGTGGATACTGAGGTGCAGAGGGAGTGTTACAGAGAGCAGAGTTTGGATATTGGGGTGCAGAAGAACTGTTACTGAGACCAGAGGTTGGAGACTGGGGTGCAGAAGGACTGTTGCAGAGAGAAGTGTTTGGAGACTGAGGTTCAAAAGGAGTGTTACAGAGAGCAGAGTTTGGAAACTGGAGTGTATAAAGACCCTTGCTGTGAGCAGAGATTGTAGCCTGGGGAGAAGAAGAATTGTTGCAGAGAGCAGATGTTGGAGACTGGGGTGCAGAAGGACTGTTAAAGAGAGCATAATTTGGAGATGAGGTGCAGAAGGAGCGTCACAGAGATCAGAGGTTGGAGAATGTGTTGCAGAAGGACTGATACAGAGTTCAGAGGTTGGATACTGCGGTGCAGGAGGATCGTTGCAGAGAGCAGAGGTTGGAAACTAAGGTGCAGAAGGATTGTTACACAGAGCAGATTTTGGTTACTGGGGAGTAAAAGGACTGCTGCAGAGAGCGGATGTTGGAGAGTGGGGAGAAAAAGAATCATTGCAGTTAGCAGATGTTGGAGACTGGGGTGCAGAAGGAGTATTAAAGAGAGCAGAGGTTGGAGACTGAAGTGAAGAAAGATCATTTCTGAGTGCAGAGGTTTGAGACTGGGGTGCAGAAGGATTGTTACAGATTGCAGAACTTCGAGACTGAGGAGCACAATGAATTGTAAAGAGAGAAGAGTTTGGAGACTGGGGTGCAAAAGGATTCTTACAGAGAGCAGAGAATGGAGACTGGGGTGCAGAAGGATCGTTGCAGAGAGCAGAGGTTGGAGAATGAGGTGCAGAAGGATCGCTATAGAGAGCAGAGTTTGGAGACTGGGGTGCAGCAGGACAGTTACAGAAAGCACAGGTTGGAGACTTGGGTGCAGAAGAAATGTTGCAGAGAGCAGAGGTTTGAGACTGGGGTGCAGAAGGACTGTTGCAGAGAGCAGTTGCTAGAGACTGGTATGCAGAAAGATCATTGCAGAGAGCAGTGGTTTGAGACTGCGGTTTAGAAGTACTGTTGCAGAGAACAAAGGTTGGACACTGAGGTGCAGAAGGCCTATCACAGAGAGCAGAGGTTGAAGACTGAGGTGCAGAAGAACTGTTTCAAAGATGAGAGGTTGGAGACTGGGGTTTAGTAGGATCATTGCAGAGAGCAGAGGTTGGAGATAGGCGTGCAGAATGACCGTTGCATAGAGCAGAGTTTGGAGACATTTGTACAGAAGGCCTGTTACAGAGAGGAGAGGTTGGATACTGGGGCGCAGAAGGACTGTGATGGAGAGCAGTGTTTGGAGTCTGAGTTGCTGAAGGATCTTACAGAGAGCAGAGGTTTGAGACTGAGGTGCAGGTGGACTGTTGCAGAGAGCAGTGGTTGGAGACTGGGGTGCAGAAGAATCGTGGAGAGCAGAGGTTTCAGACTGAGGTACAGGTGGACTTTTACAGAGAGCAGTTATTGGATACTGGGGTGTAGAAGGACTGTTACAGAGAGCAGAGTTTGGAGACTCAGGTGCAGAAAAACTGTTACTGGAAGCAGAGTTTGGAAATTAAGGTGCAGAAGGACCATTACAGAGAGCAGAGTTCGGAGACTGTGGTATAGGACTGTTACCTAGAGCAGAGGTTGGAGACTGGAGTGCAGAAGCACTCTTACATAGAGCATAGGTTGGAGACTGAGGTGCAAAGGATAGATACAGAGAACAGATTTTGGAGACTGGGGTTCAGGCAGACTGATAAAGAAAGCAGAGTTTGGAGACTGGGGTGTAGAAGGACCTTTACAAAGAGCAGAAGTTGGAGAGTGCGAAACAGAAGGACAGTTACAGATAACAGATCTTGGAGACTGGGAGCAGAAGGACTGTTGCAGAGAGCAGAGGTTTGAGACTGGGGTGGAGAAGGAATGTTATAGAGAGCAGAGTTTGGAAACATGAGTGCAGAATGAACTTATAGAGAGCAGAGGTTGAGGGAGAGGAAAGATGGCGGCGAAGGGAGTGCATCACCTCAGTGCGCCGCATCACTGAGCCAGTGAAAGAAGATATGAAACGGCTGAAAGATATCTTGTTGGGAATTTCCAGTGAAATTGAGGCGCTACAGAATCTAATAGACAGGTTTCCATTGTGCGAGGTTCGGCAGTGGGAGCTCCATTTCTCCGCACGGAGGGTCGCATAGCCTGATAGCTCCGCGGCGGGTTGTCTGCGGCGCGCGCTGGGGATCAACAGGGAGCCGGAGCGGGAGAACAGCGAGGAGAGGGAGAACAGTGATACGGATTCGGAGGGCTCCTGCCAGCGATACATCGGCAGCGCTTGGTGCGGAGTTCCGGCTTGAGACAGAGGAGAGAAGCGGCGGTTCCAGTCACCGGTCTGACCACGGAGGACGGCGGCCGCCATCTTGGAGAGATGATGTAATCATCCCATTGTTCTGCTGATCTCAGCTCATTCAGCTACGGAACAGGTGAATTCAGGCTGGTATTTGCCTGCGTCTAGCAGACAGATTTCTTGCTCAGGATCGGGACTAGGGATCCTGTGGAGAATACTCTTGAAGGCTCGTGCCTGGCAAGGCGTGCGCCGGGCACTGAGCAGCGGGACTTGGGTTCCCGGGACTTGGGTTCCCGGGGCTAACCGGGCCCAGGTCTGAGGAATCTGCGGAGACTGCCTGTGAAGGCGAGCTCCGAGTGGAGCGTGCGCTGAGCTTGGGGCGACTGGGTTCTGACTCCCGAGACAGTTTTGGCCTGGGGCTGGGGAACCCCGGGGGTCGCTCGCTGGGGCCAGCTCCCAGCGGAGAGAGTGTATCTGGATCGGAAAGGCGGGGTTCTTGCTACCTAAGCTGCTTTGGCCCAAGGCTAGGGAACCGGCGGTGACTGCTTCTCGGCCAGGGTCCTGCTGGGTGCTGTGGGGGCAGAGTGGAGCTTCCACCTGCGCCCAGAGCAGGCCAAGTGACCCGCCGGCGTGGTACCATGAAACCCCAAATGCAGCTGGTGCTGAAGAGAGAAGCCGCCCACGCTTAGAATAGGACCAGCGACCCACTGGCAAGACAGGCCAGGTAGCTTGCCAACGTGGTGGACACGTAACACTGAGGCAGTCGCGTCACACTGGTTGGAGTGGGGGTGGAGCAGGGTCGCCGCCCGGGTCCGGAGGGGGCTCAGCGACCCGTTGGAGAGGTAGTCAGGTACCCCCATTGGGAGTGGGGGCTGTGCAGAACTGCGACCCACCGGCCTAGAGGTCTGCCAGCGTGGTAGACACGTCACACCAATTGGAGTGGGGGCACAGCAGAGCCGCCACCCACATCCAGATCAGGACCAACGACCCCAGGGTGTGGTAGTTACGTTACCACAATTGGAGTGGGGTCAGAGCAGAACAGCCACCAGTGCCTGCAGTGGGGGCAGACCTGCGACCAATTAGCGTGGTAGACAGACCACCCTAATTAGGGGAGGAGCACAGCCACTACCCGCCCTGCAAGGGAGACTTCCCAACTATACAAGAGCAATATAAATAAATAGGAGGTAAATTTCAAAAACACAACAGTTGCACCAAGCAGGAAGAAACGCGAGCAGTATGAAAAGACAAGGAAAGAAAGGTCCACAAGCAATGCAGGTCAACTCAACTTTAGAAGAGGTAATAGCTGCAACAGACGGAATGTCAGATAAAGAGTACAGGATATATATGCTTCAGATGATCTGGAGTCTCAAGGAAGACATGAGACAGCAAAATCAGACAATGAAAGATCACATTGACAAACAAATCCAGGAAGTAAAAGATCAATTTCACAGGGAGATAGAGGTAATAAAAAACAAACAAATTGAAATCCTGGAAATGCAGGAATCATTAAACCAACTTAAAAACTCAATTGAGAATACTAACAGCAGATTAGATCACTTAGAATAGAGAACATCAGACAATG
The DNA here is from genome assembly GCF_052094955.1 of Ictidomys tridecemlineatus. NCBI lineage: Eukaryota > Metazoa > Chordata > Mammalia > Rodentia > Sciuridae > Ictidomys > Ictidomys tridecemlineatus. The sequence continues at coordinate 167,443 of NW_027524422.1, forward strand.
AAGACAAAGTATTTCAACTGGAAAAGAACATAGACAGCTCAGCAAGTCTGCTAAGAAACCATGAGCAGAACATCCAAGAATTATGGGACAATATCAAAAGACCAAATTTAAGAGTCATTGGGATACAGGAAGGCACAGAGCTCCAAACTAAAGGAATAAACAGACTATTCAGTGAGATTATACAAGAAAACTTCCCAGACTTGAAGAATGAGACAGAATCACAAATCCTAGAAGCCTACAGGACGCCGAATGTGCAAAATCATAAGAGATCCACACCTAGACACATTATAATGAAGATGTCCAACATACAGAATAAGGAGAGAATTTTAAAAGCTGCAAGAGAAAGAAAGCAGATTACATTTAGGGGCAAACCAATCAGGATAACAGCTGATCTCTCAACACAGACCCTGAAAGCTAGAAGATCCTGGAATAACATATTTCAAACACTGAAAGAAAATGGGTTCCAACCAAGAATCGTGTATCCGGCGAAATTAAGCTTCAGGATAGAAGATGAAATTAAAACCTTCCATGATAAACAAAAGTTAAAAGAATTTGCAGCTAGAAAACCATCTCTTCAAAAAATCCTTGGCAAAACATTACAGGAAGAGGAAATGGAAAATAACACTGAAAACCAACAATGGGAGATAGGACAGTAAAGGGGGAAAATAGTCAAAGAGGATAACAAATCAGGTTTAGAAACATCAATAAACAAATATGGCTAGAAGAACAAATCATATCTCAATAATAACCCTAAATGTTAATGGCTTAAATTCACCAATTAAGAGACACAGGCTAGTAGAATGGATCACAAAAGAAGACCCAACAATATGCTGCTTACAGGAGACGCATCTGATAGAAAAAGATATTCATAGACTGAAGGTGAAAGGTTGGGAAAAATCATACCACTCATATGGAATGCGGAAACAAGCAGGAGTGTCCATACTCATATCTAATAAAATAGATTTCAAACCAAAGTTAATCAAAAGGGATAAAGAAGGGCACTTCATACTGCTCAAGGGAACCATACACCAACAAGACATAACAATCATAAATATATATGCCCCAAATAATGGTGCGGCTGTGTTTATCAAGCAAACTCTCCTCAAGTTCAAGAGTCTAATAGACCACCATACAATAATCATGAAAGACTTCAACACACCTCTCTCACCACTGGACAGATCTTACAAACAAAAGTTAAATAAAGAAACTATAGAACTCAATAGCACAATTAACGACCTAGACTTAATTGACATATATAGACTATACCACCCCAAATCAAGTAGTTACACTTTTTTCTCAGCAGCACATGGAACCTTCTCAAAAATAGACCATATATTATGTCACAGGGCAACTCTTAGACAATATAAAGGGGTAGAGATAATACCATGCATCTTATCTGATCATAATGGAATAAAACTGAAAATCAACGATAAAAGAATGAAGGAAAAATCAAGCATCACTTGGAGAATGAACAATAGGTTGCTGAATGATCAATGGGTTTTAGAAGACATCAAGGAGGAAATTAAAAAATTCCTAGAGTTAAATGAAAACACAGACACAACATATCGGAATCTATGGGACACATTGAAAGCAGTTCTAAGAGGAAAATTCATTGCTTGGAGTTCATTCCTCAAAAAAAGAAAAAACCAACAAATAAATGATCTCATACTTCATCTCAAAATCCTAGAAAAAGAAGAGCAAAACAACAGCAAAAGAAGTAGAAGGCAAGAAATAATTAAAATCAGAGCTGAAATAAATGAAATTGAAACAAAAGAAACAATTGAAAAAATTGACAGGACTAAAAGTTGGTTCTTTGAAAAAATAAATAAAATTGACAGACCCTTAGCCATGCTAACGAAGAGAAGAAGAGAGAGAACCCAAATTACTAACATACGGGATGAAAAAGGTAATATCACAACAGACACTTCAGAAATACAGAAGATAATCGGTAATTATTTTGAATCCTTATACTCCAATAAAATAGAAGATAGTGAAGGCATAGATAAATTCCTTAAGTCTTATGACCTGCCCAGATTGAGTCAGGAGGATATAGACAACCTAAACAGACCAATAACAATAGAGGAAATAGAAGAAACCATCAAAAGATTACCAACTAAGAAAAGCCCAGGACCGGATGGGTATACAGCAGAGTTTTACAAAACCTTTAAAGAGGAACTAACACCAATACTTTTCAAGCTATTTCAGGAAATAGAAAAAGAGGGAGAACTTCCAAATTCATTCTACGAGGCCAACATCACCCTGATTCCGAAACCAGACAAAGACACTTCAAAGAAAGAAAACTACAGACCAATATCTCTAATGAACCTTGACGCAAAAATCCTCAATAAAATTCTGGCGAATCGGATTCAAATACATATCAAAAAAATTATACATCATGATCAAGTAGGATTCATCCCTGGGATGCAAGGTTGGTTCAATATACGGAAATCAATAAATGTTATTCACCACATCAATAGACTTAAAAATAAGAACCATATGATCATCTCGATAGATGCAGAAAAAGCATTCGACAAAGTACAGCATCCCTTTATGTTCAAAACTCTAGAAAAATTAGGGATAACTGGAACATACCTCAACATTGTAAAAGCAATCTACGATAAGCCACAGGCCAGCATCATTCTGAATGGAGAAAAATTGAAGGCATTCCCTCTAAGATCTGGTACAAGACAGGGATGCCCTCTCTCACCACTTCTGTTCAACATAGTCCTCGAAACACTGGCCAGAGCAATTAGACAGACAAAAGAAATTAAAAGCATAAAAATAGGAAAAGAAGAACTTAAATTATCACTATTTGCAGATGATATGATCCTATACCTAGCAGACCCAAAAGGGTCTACAAAGAAGCTATTAGAGCTAATAAATGAATTCAGCAAAGTGGCAGGATATAAGATCAACACGCATAAATCAAAGGCATTCCTGTATATCAGTGACAAATCCTCTGAAACGGAAATGAGGACAACTACTCCATTCACAATATCCCCCCAAAAAATAAAATACTTGGGAATCAACCTAACAAAAGAGGTGAAAGATTTATATAATGAAAATTATAGAACCCTAAAGAAAGATATAGAAGAAGACCTTAGAAGATGGAAAAATATACCCTGCTCATGGATAGGTAGAACTAACATCATCAAAATGGCGATATTACCAAAAGTTCTCTATAAGTTCAATGCAATGCCAATCAAAATCCCAATGGAACTTCTTGTAGAAATAGATAAAAGAATCATGAAATTCATATGGAATAATAAAAGACCCAGAATAGCAAAAACAATGCTAAGCAGGAAGAGTGAATCAGGCGGTATAGCGATACCAGACTTCAAACTATACTACAGAGCAATAGTAACAAAAACAGCATGGTACTGGTACCAAAACAGGCGGGTGGACCAATGGTACAGAATAGAGGACACAGAAACCAATCCACAAAACTACAACTATCTTATATTTGATAAAGGGGCTAAAAGCATGCAATGGAGGAAGGATAGCATCTTCAACAAATGGTGCTGGGAAAACTGGAAATCCATTTGCATCAAAATGAATCTGAACCCCTATCTCTCGCCATGCACAAAAGTTAACTCAAAATGGATTAAGGAGCTTGATATTAAATCAGAGACATGGCATCTGATAGAAGAAAAAGTTGGTTATGATCTACATACTGTGGGATCGGGCCCCAAATTCCTCAATAGGACACCCATAGCGCAAGAGTTAATAACTAGAATCAACAAATGGGACTTACTCAAACTAAAAAGTTTTTTCTCAGCAAAAGAAACAATAAGAGAGATAAACAGGGAGCCTACATCCTGGGAACAAATCTTTAATCCACACACTTCAGATAGAGCCCTAATAACCAGAATATACAAAGAACTCAAAAAATTAGACAATAAGATAACAAATAACCCAATCAATAAATGGGCCAAGGACCTGAACAGACAGTTCTCAGAGGAGGACATACAATCAATCAATAAGTACATGAAAAAATGCTCACCATCGCTAGCAGTTAGAGAAATGCAAATCAAAACTACCCTAAGATACCACCTCACTCCAGTAAGATTGGCAGCCATTAGGAAGTCAAACAACAATAAGTGCTGGAGAGGATGCGGGGAAAAGGGCACTCTTGTTCATTGCTGGTGGGACTGCAAATTGGTGCAGCCAATTTGGAAAGCAGTATGGAGATTTCTTGGAAAGCTGGGAATGGAACCACCATTTGACCCAGCTATTCCCCTTCTCGGTCTATTCCCTAAAGACCTAATAAGAGCATGTTACAGAGACACTGCTACAACGATGTTCATAGCAGCACAATTCACTATAGCAAGATTATGGAATCAGCCTAGATGCCCTTCAATAGATGAATGGATAAAAAAAATGTGGCATTTATACACAATGGAGTATTACTCTGCATTAAGGAACGACAAAATCATAGAATTTGGAGGGAAATGGATGGCATTAGAGCAGATTATGCTAAGTGAAGCTAGTCAATCGTTAAAAAACAAATACCAAATGACCCCTTTGATATAAGGGGAGTAAACAAGGACAGGGCAAGGATGAAGAGCTTGAGAAGAAGATTTACATTAAACAGGGATGAGAAAAGGGGAGGGGAGGGGAGGGGAGGGGAGGGGAGGGGAGGGGGGATAGTAGAGAATAGGACAGACAGCAGAATACATCAGACACTAGAAAGGCAATATGTCAATCAATGGAAGGGTAACTGATGTGAAACAACAATCTGTATACGGGGTAAAGTTGGGAGTTCATAACCCACTTGAATCAAACTGTGAAAGATGATGTATTAAGAACTGTGTAATGTTTTGAACGACCAACAATAAAAAAAATAAATAAATTAAAAAAAAAAAAAAAAAAAAAAAAAAGAGCAGAGGTTGGAGACTGTGGTGCAGAAGGACTGTTACTGAGAGCAGAGGTTGTAGACTGGGGACCAGAATGATCGTTGCAGAGAGCGGAGTTCGGAGACTGGGGTGCAGATGTAGTGTTGCAGAGAGCAGATGTTGAAGACGGGGATGCAGAAGGAATGTTGCAGAGAGCAGATTTTAGAGACTGGAGTGGAGAAGGACTGTTACAGAGAGCAGAGGTTGGAGACTGAGGTGCAGAAGGACTGTTACAGAGAGGAGAGTTTGGAGATTTGGGTGTAGAAGGACTGTTATAGAGAGCATAGGTTGGAGACTGAGGTTCAGATGGATTTTACAGAGAGCAGAGATTTGAGACTGGGGTTCAAAACGACTGTTGCAGACAGGAGATGTTAGAGACTGGGGTGGAGAAGAATCTTTTCATAGAGAAGAGGTTGAAGACTGGGGTGCAGAAAGCCTGTTAAAGAGAGCAGAGTTTTAAGACTGGGTTTCAGAAGTCCTATTACAGAGAGCAGAAGTTGGAGACTGTTGTGCAGAAGGACAAGTACAAAGTACAGAGTTTAAAGACTGGGTTGCAGAAGGATCTTGCAGAGAGCAGAGTTGGGAGACTGAGGTGCAGAAGGACTGTTACAGAGAGCCTAGGTAGGAGACTGGGTTGCAGAAGGGTCGTGGCAGAGAGAAGAGTTTTAAGACTGAGGTGCAGACTGACTGTTGCAGAGAGCAGTTGTTGGAGACTCGCGTGGAGAAGGACTGATACAGAGAGCAGAGGTTGGATAGAGGGGTGCAGAAGCATTTTAAAGAGAGCAGAATTTGGAGACTTAGGCGCAGATGGTCTGTTGCAGAGATCAGAGGTTGGAGACTGTGGTGCAGAAGGACTGTTGCAAAGAGCAAACATATGAGACTGGGTTCCAGAAGGATCATTCAAGAGAGCAGATTTTAAAAACTGGAGTGCAGAAGGACTGTTACACAGAGCAAATTTTGGAGACTGAGGTGCAGAAGGACTGTTAGAGAGAGCAGAGTTTGGAGACTGGAGTGCAGAAGGACTGTTACAGAGAACAGAGTTTGGAAACTGGGGTTCAGATGGATCTTACAGAGAGCAGAATTTAGAGACTTAGGTGCAGAAGGACAGTTGCAGAAATTAGAGGTTTGAGACTGAGGTGCAGTAGGATCAATGCAGAGAGCAGAGGTTTGAGACTGGGGTGCAGAAGGATCGTTGCAGAGAGAAGAGGTTGGAGACTGAGAAGCAGAATGTCTGTTACAGAGAGCAGAGTTTGGAGACTGTTGTGCAGAAGGACTGTTACAGAGTGCAGAGTTTAAAGACTGGGTTGCAGAAGAATCTAACAGAGAGCAGAGTTGGGAGACTGAGGTGCTGAAAGAATGTTACAGGGAGCAGATGTTGGAGACTGGGGTGTAAAAGGGTCGTTGCAGAGAGAAGGGTTTTGAGACTGAGGTGCAGAAGAACTGTTTTAGAAAGCAGATGTTGGAGACTGGGGCACAGAAGGACTGTTGCAGAGAGCAGAGGTTGGAGACTCGGATGCAGAAGGACTGTTACAGAGAGCAGAGGTTGGATACAGGGGTGCAGAAGGATCTTACAGAGAGCAGAATTTAGAGACTTAGGTGCAGATGGACAGTTGCAGAGATTAGAGGTTTGAGACTGAGGTGCAGTAGGATCAATGCAGAGAGCAGAAGTTTGAGACTGGGGTGCAGAAGGATAGTTCCTGAGAACAGATATTGGAGACTGGGGTGTAGAATGCCTGCTACAGAGATAAGAGTTTGGAGACTGGGGTGCAGATGGCCTGTTACAGAGAGGAAATGTTGGAGAATGGGGTGCAAAAGAACAGTTTTAGAGAACAGAGTTTGGAGACTGGGTTGCTGAAGGATCTTACAGAGAGCAGAGTTTGGAAACTGAGATGCAGGTGGACTGTTACAGAGAGCAGTGTTTGAAGACTGGGGTGTAGAAAGATCGTGAATAGAGCAAAGGTGTCAGACTGAGGTGCAGAAGGACTGTTGCAGAGAGCAGTTTTTGGAGACACCGGTGCAGAAGGACTGTTGCAGAGAGTAGACGTTGGAGACTGGGGTGAAGAAAGATCGTCGTAGAGAGCAGAGGTTTGAGACTCCGGTTTAGAAGGACTGTTGCAGAGAACAGAGGTTGGAGACTGGGGTGCAGAAGGCCTGTTATAGAGAAAAGAGTTTGGAGAAAGGGTGCAGAAAGATCTTACACAGAGCAGAGGTTGGAGACTGAGGTGCAGAACGACTGTTACAGAGAGTAGAGTTTAGAGACTGAGGTGGATAAGGACTGTTGCAGAGAGCAGAGGAAGGAGACTGGGGTGCAGAAGGATCTTTGTGGAAAGCAGAGTATTGATACTGGTGTGCAGAAGGACTGTTACAGAGAACAGAGTTTGGAGAAGGGATTCAGAAGAATTGTTATAGAGGGCAGAGTTATGATACTAGGTTGCAGAATAATCTTACAAAGAGTAAATGTTGGAGACTGAGGTGCAGAAGGACTGTTACAGAGAGCAGAGGTTAGAGACTGAGGTGCAGAAGGACTGTTGTAGGGAGCAGAGGTTTGATACTTGGGTCCAGAAGGACTGTTGCAGACAGCAGAGTTTGGAGACTTAGGTGCAGAAGGACTGTTACAGAGAGCAGAGGTTGGAGACAGGGCTGCAGATGGACTGATACAGAAAGCAGGGGTTAGATACTGGGGTGCAGTAGGACCGATACAGAGAGAAGATTTTGGAGACTGCACTAAAGAAGTACTGTTACGGAGAGCAGAGGTTGGAGACTGGGGTGTAGAAAGACTGTTTCAAGGTGCAGAGTTTGGAGACAGGGGTGCACAAGGAGCGTTTCAGAGAGCAGAGTTTCAGACTGATGTGCAGAAGGACTGTTGCAGAGAGCAGATGTTAGAGACTGGGGTGCAGAAGGACTTTTTCAGAGAGCAGATGTTAGAGACTGAGGTGCAGAAGGATTGTTACAGAGAGGAGAGGTTGAATACTTTGGTTCAGAAGGACCATTGCAGAGATCAGAGTTTGGGAACTAAGGTGAAGAAAGATTGTTGCAGCGAGCAGAGTTTTCAGACTGAGGTGCAGAAGGACTGTTGTAGAGATTAGATGTTGAAGACTGGGGTGCAGAAGGTTCATTGCAGAGAGAAGAGGTTGGAGAGTAAGGTGCAGAAGGACTGTTGCAGATAGCAGAGGTTGGAGACTGGGCTGTAGAACGACTGTTGCAGGGACCAGAATTTGAGACATCGGTGCTTAAGGACTGTTGCAGAGAGCAGAGGTTTGAGACTGAGATGCAGAAAGACTGTTACAGAGAGTAGAGGTTAAAAACTGAGGTACAGAAACATTGTTACAGAGAGCAGAGGTTGGAGACTGGGGTTCAGAAGGACTGTTGCAGATAGCAGAGTTTGGAGACTGAGGTGTAGAACGATTTTTGCAGGCAGCAGAGGTTGGAGACTGGGGTATACAATGACTGTTGCAGAGAGCAGAGTTTGGAGACTGGGGTGCAGAAGGACCGTTACAGAGAGTAGAGTTTTGAGACTGTGGTAAAGAAGGACTGTTACAGAGAGCAGAAGTTGGAGACTCAGGTGAAGAAGAATTGTTACAGAGAGCAGAGGTAGGAAACTGGTTTGCAAAAGGACTGATCCATAAAGCATAGGTTGGAGAATGGGGTTCAGAAGGCCTGTTACAGAGAGAAGCAGTTGGAGACTGAGGTGCTGAAGTTTCATTACAGAGAGCAGAGGTTGGAGACTGAGGTGCAGTAGAACTGTTACAGAGAGGAGCGGTTGGAGACTGGGGTGCAGAAGGATTCTTACAGAGAGCAGAGGATAGAGACTGGGGTGCAGAAGGAGCATTACAGAAAGCAGAGTTTGTAGATTGGTGACCAGAAGAACTGTTACAGAGAGCAGAGGGTGGAGAATGGGGTTCAGAAGGTCTGTTACAGAGAGCAGAGTTTGGAGACTGAGGAGAAGAAGAATTTTTACAGAGAGCAGAGTTTGGACACTGATGTGCAGAAGGACTGTTACAGAGAGGAGAGCTTGGAGATGGGGTGCAGAAGGACTGTTGCAGGGAGCAGAGGTTGGAAACTAGGGTGTAGAAGGACTGTTTCAGAGAGCAGAGGTTTTAGACGGGGGTGCAGAATAACTGATAAGGAAAGTAGAGTTTTGAGACTGGGGTGCAGAAGGACTGTTACAGATAGCAGAGTTTTTAGCGTGGGGTGCAGAATGACTGCTGCAAAGAACAGAGTTTGGAGACTTGGATGCAGAAGGATCGTTGCAGAGAGCAGAGGTTGAAAACTAAGGTACAGATGGATCATTACACAGAGCAGAGTTTGGTTCCTGCGGTGCAGAAGTACTGTTGCAGAGAGCAGAGGTTGGTGACTGGGGTGCAGAAGGACTGTTACAGAGAGCAGAGGTTGGAGACTGGGGTTCAGAAGGACTGTTGCAGAGAGCCGAGGTTGGAGACTAAGGTGAAGAAGGATCGTTGAAGAGAGAATAGGTTGGAGACTGGGGTTCAGAAGGCCGGTTACAGAGAGCAGAGATTGGAGACCGGGGTGCAGAAGGCCTGTTACAGAGAGCAGAGTTTGCAGACTGGGGTGCAGAAGGACTGTTACAGATAGCACAATTTCGAAAGTAGGTTGCAGAAGGATCTTACAGAGAGCATTTTGCAGACTGAGGTTCAGAAGGACTGTTACAGAGAGCAAAGGTTGGAAACTCGGGTGCAGAAAGATTTTTGCAGAGAGCAGAGTTTTCAGACTGAGGTGCACAAGGACTGTTTCAGAGAGCAGAGGATGGAGACTGAGGTGAAGAAGGACCGTTGCAGGGAGAAGAGGTCGGAGACTGGGGTGCAGACGTCCTCTTACAGAGAGCAAAGTTTGGAGACTGGGGTGCAGAAGGATTGTTACAGAAAGCACATTTTGGAGACTGGGGTGCAGAAGGATCGATGCAGAGAGCAGAGGTTTTAGACTGAGGCTTAGAAGGACTGTTACAGAGAGCAGAGGTTGAAATCTGAGGTGCAGTAGGACTGTTACAGAAAGCAGAGGTTGGCAATTGGGGTGCAGAAGGACAGTTATAGAGAGAAGAGTTTGGAGACTGCGGTACAGAAGGACTGTTAGAGAGAGCAGAGTTTGAAGACTTTGGTGAAGAAGGACCGGTATAGAGAGCAGATGTTGGAGACTAGGGTGCAGAAGGACTGTTACAGAGAGAAGACCGTAGAGACTGAGGTGCAGAAGGATTGTTACAGAGAGTAGAGGTTCGAGATTAAGGTGCAGAAGAACTGTTACAGAGAGGAAAGTTTGGAGACTGGGGTGCAGATGGACTGTTGCAGAGAGCAGAGTTTGGAGACTGAGGTGCAGAAAGACTGTTAAAGAGAGCAGAGTTTGGAGACTGAGGTGAAGAAAGATTGGTACAGAGAGGAGAGTTTGGAGACTGAAGTGTAGAAGGACTGTAACAGAGAGCAGAGGTTGGAGACTGGGGTGCAGAAGGATCGTTGAAGAGAGCAGAGGTTGGAAACTGAGATGCAGAAGGATCGTTGCAGAGAGCAGAGGTTGAAGACTGATGTGCAGAAGGATCGTTACAGAGAGCAGAGGTTGGAGACTGGGGTCAGAAAGACAGTTACAGAGAGCACAGTTTGGAGACTGGGGTTCAGAAAAAATGTTGCAGTGAGCAGAGATTAGAGACTGCGGTACAGAAGTACCGTTATAAATAGCAGAGGGTGGAGACTGGGGTTCAGAAGGAATGTCACAGAGAGCAGAGTTTGGAAAATGAGGTGCAGAAGGATGATACAGAGAGCAGAGGCTGGAGACTGGGTCAGAAGGACTGTTGCAGAAAACAGACTTTGGAGACTGGGTTGCAGAAGGATCATTGCAGAGAGCAGAGGTTGGAGACCAGAGTGCAGTAGGATAGTTACAGAGAGCACAGTTTAAAGACTGGGGTGCAGAAGAGATGTTGCAGAGAGAAGAAGTTGGAGTCTGGGGTGCAGAAGGACTGTAGCAGAGAGCAGAGGTTTGAGACTGGGGTGTAGAAGGACTGTTGCAGAGAGCAGACATTGGAGACTGGGATGCAGAAGGATCGTTGCAGAGAGCAGATGGTGGATACTGGTGTGTAGAAAAATTTTTACAGAGAGCCGAAGTAGGAGACTGAGGTGCAGAAGGATAGTTGAAGAGAGAAGAGTTTGGATACTGGGGTGCAGAGGACTGTTACAGAAAGCAGAGATTGGCAATTGGAGAGCAGATGAACCATTACAAAGAGAAGAGGTTGGAGACTGTGATACAAAAGGACTTTTACAGAGAGCAGATTTTGGAGACTGGGTAGAAGAAGGATCATTGCAGAGAGCAGATGTTGGAATCTGGGGTGCAGAAGGACTGTTACAGAGAGCACAGGTTGGAGACTCAGGTGCAGAAGAAATATTGCAGAGAACAGAGTTTGGAGACCTGGGTGCAGAAGGATCTTACAGAGAGTAGAGGTTGGAGACTGGGGTGCAGAAGGACTGTTGCAGAGAGAAGAGGTTGGAGACTGGGGTGCAGAAGGACTGTTACAGTTAGCACAGTTTTGAGACTGGGTTGCAGAAGGATTTTACAGAGAGCATTTTGGAGACAGAGGTGCAGAAGAAGTGTTACAAGAGCAGAGGTTTAAGACTGGGGTACAGAAGGATTGTTGCAGAGAGCAGCATTTTCAGACTGAGGTGCAGAAGTACTGTTGAAGAGAGCAGATGTTGGATCCTGGGGTGCAGAAGGATTGCTGCAGAGAGCAGAGGTTGGAGACTTGGATGCAGAAGGCCTATTAAAGAGAGCAAAGTTATAAGACTAGGGTGCAGAAGGCCTGTTACAGAGAGCAGAGTTTGGAGATTGGAGTGCAGAAAGACTGTTACAGAGAACAGAGTTTGGAGAATTGGTTGCAGAAGGATCTTACAGAGAGCAGAGTTTGGAGACTGAGGTTCAAAAAAAACTTTAACAGAGAGTAGAGTTTGGAGACTGAGGAGCAGAAGGAACGTTGTAGAGAGCAGAGGCTGGAGACTGATGTCCAGACGAATTGTTATAGAGATCACAGGGTGGAGAATGGAGTGCAGAAAGAGTTATACAGGGAGCAGAGTTTGGAGACTGAGGTGCAGAAGAACTGTTACAGAGAGAAGAGTTTGGAGACTGGGGTGCAGAAAGACTAATACAGAATTAGAGGTTGGATACTGTTGTGTAGAAGAACCGTTACAGAGAGTAGAGTTTGGATACTGCGGTACAGAAGGACTGTTACAGGGAGTAGAGTTAGGAGCCTGGGGTTTTAAAGGATCATTGCAGAGAGCAGATGTTGTAGACTGGTGTGCAGAAGTATCTTACAGAGTGCATAGGTTGGAGACTGAGCTGCATAAGGACTGTTACAGAGACCAGTGGTTGAAGACTGGGGTGCAGAAGGATCGTTGCAGAGAGCAGAGGTTGGAGACTGAGGTGCAGAATGATCGTTGATGAGAGCAGAGGTTGGAGAATATGGTGCAGAAGGATAGTTACAGAGAGAACAGGTTGGAGACTGGAGTGCAGAAGAAATGTTGCAGAGAGTAGATGTTTGAGACTAGATTGCAGAAGAACAATTACAGAGAGCAGAGGTTGTAGACTGAGGTGCAGAAGAACTGTTACAGAGAGAAAAGGTTGAAGACTGGGGTACAGAAGTACTGATACAGAAAGGAGACTTTGGAGACTGTGGTGCAGAAGGACTGTTGCTGAGAACAGAGTTTGGAGACTGGGGTGCAGAACGACCAATGCAGAGAGCTGAAGTTGGAGATTTAGGTGCTGAAAATTGTTACAGAGCACAGAGGTTGGATACTGGGGTTCATATGGACTTATACAAAGAGCAGGGGTTGGAGACTGAGGTGCAGAAGAATCTTACAGAGAGCAGAGTTTGAAGACTGGGGTGCAGAATAACTGTTGCAGAGAGTAGAGATTGGAAACTGAGGTGCAGAAAGATGGTTGCAGAGAGAAGAGGTTGGAGACTGGAGTGCAGAAGGTCTGTTACAGAGAGCAGAGTTTGGAAACTGGAGTGCAGAAGGGATTTTACAGAGAGCAGAGGTTGGAGACTAAGGTGCAGAAGGACTGTTACAGATAGCACAGTTCGGAGACTGGGGTACAGAAGGAAAGTTGCATAGAGCAGATGTTTCAGACTGAGGTGCAGATGGACTGTTACAGAGAGCATAAGTTGGAGTCTGAGGTGCAGAAGGACTATTATAGAAAGAAAAGGTTGGCAATTGGGGTGCAGATGGACCGTTACAGAGAGAAGAGGTTGGAGACTGCGAAACAGAAGGACTGTTACAGAGAGCAGAGTATGGAGACTATGGTGAAGAAGGACCATTGCAGAGAGCATAGGTTGGAGCCTGGGGAGAAGAAGGATCATTGAATAGAGCAGATGTTGGATACTGGGATGCAGAAGGACTGTTAGAGAGATCAGAGGTTGACGACTAAGGTGCAGAAGGATCGTTAAAAAGAGCAGAGGTTGGAGACTAAGGTGCAGAACAACTTTTACAGAGAGCAGAGTTTGGAGATTCTGCTTCAGAAGAACTGTTAAAGAGAGCAGAGTTTCTCCACATCAATGATTATAGCAGCACAATTCACAATAGCTAGACTGTGGAACCAACCTAGATGCCCTTCAATAGATGAGTGGATAAAAAAATTGTGGCAGCTATACACAATGGAGTATTATGCAGCACTAAGAAACGACAAAATCATAGAATTTGCAGGGAAATGGATGGCAATAGAGCAGATTATGCTAAGTGAAGCTAGCCAAGCCCTAAAAAACAAATGTCAAATGTCTTCTTTGATATAAAGAGAGCCACTAAGAATAGAACAGGAAGGAAGAGCATGAGGAAAAGACTACCAGTAAACTAAGACGAATGGGGGGAGAGAAAGGAAGAGAGAAGGGAAAACATATGGAAATGGTAGGAGACCTTCAGTGATACACAAAATTATAAGAGGTTATGAGGGGCAAGGGGGTGGGGGGAAAAAAAGGGGAGAGAACTGAACAACAGCAGAGGAGGTAGAGAGGGAAGATGGGAGGGGAGGGGAGGGGAGGGGGGATAGTAGGGGATAGGAAAGGTAGCAGAATACAACAGTCACTAATATACCATTATGTAAAAACGTGAGTATGTAACAGAAGTGAGTCTGTATTATGTATTTGGGGAGTTCAAAACCCAATTGAGTCGAATGTATGAAAGATGATATGTCTTGAGCTCTGTAATGTTTTGAACAATCAATAAAATAAATAAATAAATAAAAAAAAGAGAGCAGAGTTTTGAGACTGGGATTCATAAAGATTGTTACAGAGTGCAGAGGTTTGAATCTGGTGCAGAAGGACTGTAACAGAGAGTAGTGCTTGACGACTGAGGTGCAGAAGAACTGTTACAGAGAACAGAGGTTGGAGACTGCAGTGCAAAAGGCCTGTTACAGAGAGCATTGGTTGGAGATTGAGTTGCAAAAATATTTTTACTGAGAGCAGATATTAGAGACTGAGGTGCAGAGAAACTCTTACAGAGAGCAGAGTTTCAAGACTGGGGAGCAGAAGTATCATTGCAGAGAGCAGAGGTTGGATACTGGGGTGCAGAAGGACTGTTACAGAGAGCAGAGGTTGGAGACTGGGTTGCAGAATGACTGATACACAAAGCAGAGGTTGGAGACTGGGTTGCAGAAGGACTGTTGTAGAGAGCAGAGTTTGTAGACTGAGGTGAAGAAGGACTGTTACAGAGAGCAGAGGTTGGAGATTGGGGTGAAGATGGACTGATACAGAAAGCAGAGTTTGGAGACTCCGGTGCAGAAGGACTGTTGCAGACAGCAGAGTTTGGAGAATGGAGTGCAAAAGGCCTGTTACACAGAGCAGAGGTTGGAGATTGGGGTGCAGAAGGACTGTTACAAACAGCAGAGTTTGGAGACAGGGTTGCAGAAGGATCTTACAGAGAGAAGATTTTGGAGACTGTGGTACAGCAGGACTGTTATAGAGAGAAGAGGTTTGAGACTGGGGTGCAGAATTATCGTTGCAGAGAACAGAGTTTTCAGACTGAGGTTCAGAAGGACTGTTGCAGAGAGCAGATATTGGAGACTGGGGTGCAGAAGGACTGTTGCAGAGAGCAGAGATTGGAGACTGGGGTGCAGAAAGATCGTTGTAGCGAGCAGAGGTTTGAGACCGGCGTGCAGAAGGACTGTTACAGAGAACAGAGGTTGGAGAAGGTTTGCAGAAGGACTGTTCCAGAGGGCAGAGTTTACAGACTGGGTTGCAGAAGGATCTTACAGAGAGAATATGTTGGAGACTGAGGTGCAGAAGGACTGTTACAGAGAGTAGAGTTTAGAGACTGAGGTTCAGAAAGACCGTTGTAGAGAGAAGTGTTTGGAGACTGAGGTGTAAAAAAACTGTTACAGAGAGTAGAGGTGGGAGATTTGGGTGCAAAAGGCCTGTTATAAAGAGCAGAGGTTGGAGACTGGGGTGCAGAAGAACTCCTATAGAGAGCAGAGTTTTTAGACAAGGTTGCAAAAGGATCTTACAAAAAGCAGAGGTTGTAGACCGAGGTGCAGCAGGACTGTTACAGAGAGCAGAGGTTGGACACTGGGGTCCAGAAGGACTGTTACAGAGAGTAAAGTTTAGAGACTGAGGTTCAGAAAGACCGTTGTAGAGAGCAGTGTTTGGAGACTGAGGTGTAGAAAGATTGTTACAGAGAGCAGAGTTTGGAGACTGGGGTGCAGAAGGACTGTTGCAGATAGCAGAGTTTGGAGACTGGGGTGCAGAAAGACTGTTGCAGAAAGAAGAGGTTTGAGACTTGGGTGCAGAAGGACTGTGACAGAGAGCAGAGTTTGGAGACTGAGATGCAGAAGGACTTTTAAAAAGAGATGAGGTTGGAGACTGGGGTGCAGAAGGATTGATACAGAAAGCAGAGGTTGAAGACTGCCTAGCAGAAGGAGCGTTACAGAGAGCAGATTTTGGAGACTGTACTACAGGAGGACTGTTACAGAGAGCAGAGGTTGGAGATTGGTGTGGAGAAGGACTGTTACAGAGTGCAGACCTTGGAGTCTGGGGTGCAGTAGAACTGTTGCAGAGAGCATAATTTGGAGACTGGGGTGCAGAAGAACTGTTGCAGAGAGCAGAGGTTGGAGACAGAGGTGCAGAAGGAATGTTACAGAGAGAAGAGTTTGGAAACTCTGGTGCAGAAGGAATGACACAGATACTAGAGGTTGGAGACTGGGGTGCAGAAGGACCGTTGCAGACAGCAGAGGTTGAGGACTGCGGTACAGAAGGACTTTTACAGAGAGCAGAGGTTGGATTCTGGGGAACAGAATGAATGTTACAGAGAGCAGATTTGGAAACTGGGGTGCGAAAGTATTTTACAGAGCATAGAGGTTGGAGGCTGGGGTGCAGAAGCACTCTTACAGAAAGTAGACTTTGAAGACTGAGGTGCAGAAGGACTGTTACAGAAAGCAGATTTAGGAGACTGGGGTGCACAAGGATCGGTGCAGAGAGCAGAGTTTTCACATTGAGCTTCAGGTAGACTGTTGTAGACTGCAGATGTTGAAGACTGGGGTGCAGAAGGACTTTTGCAGAGAGCAGATGTTGGAGACTGGGATAAAAAAGGATCATTGCAGAGAGCAGATGTTGGAGACTGGTGTGCAGAAGGATTGTTACAGAGAGCAGAGGTTGTAGACTGGGGTGCAGAAAAACCCTTACAGGTAGCAGAGGTTGGATACTGCGGGATTGAAAACTGATACAGAGAGCAGAGGTTGGAGACAGCGAAGCAGAAGGACTGTTACAGAGGGAAGAGGTTGGAGACTGGGGAGCAGAAGGAATATTACCGAGAGCAGAATTTGTAAACTGGGGTCCAGAAAAATCTTACAGAGAGCAGAGGTTGGAGACTGAGGTGCAGAAAGACTATTACAAAAAGCAGAGTTTGGAGACTGTGGTGCACAAGAATCGTGGCAGAGATTAGAGTTGTCAGACTGAGGTGCAGAAGGATTGTTGCAGAGAGCAGATGTTGGAGACTGGGTTGCAGAAAGACTTTTGCAGAGAGCAGAGGTTGGACACTGTTGTGAAAAAGGATTGTAGTAGAGAGTAGAGTCTGGAGATTGGGTTACAGAAAGATTGTTACAGAAAGCAGAGGTTGGAGACTGGGTTGCAGAATGACCATTGCAGAGATCAAAGTTTGGTAACTGAGGTGAAGAAGGATTGTTACAGAGAACAGAAGATGGAGCCTGGGGTGCAAAAAAACTATTGCAGAGAGCAGAGTTTGGAGCCTGGGGTTTACAAGCACTGTTGCAGAGAGCAGAGGTTGGAGACTGGGGTGCAGAACGACTGTTACAGAGAGCAGAGTTTGTAGTCAGGGTTGCAGAAGGATCCTACAGAAAGCAATGTTTTGAGACTGAGGTGCAACGGGAGTATTACAGAGGGTAGAGTTTGAAGACTGGGGTGTAGAAGGAAAGTTGCAGATAACAGTTTTCAGACTGAGTTGCAATAGGACTGTTGCAGAGAGCAGAGGTTGGAGACAGGGGTGCAAAAGACTGTTGCAGAGAGCAGAGTTCTGAGACTGAGGTGCAAAAGGACTGTTACAAAAAGTAGAGGTGGGAGATTTGGGTGCAAAATGCCTGTTACAGACAGCAGAGGTTGGAGACTGGGTTGCAGAAGAACTCTTAGAGAGAGCAGAGTTTTTAGACAAGGTTGCAAAAGGATCTTACAAAGAGCAGAGGTTGTAGACCGGGGTGCAGCAGGACTGTTACAGACAGCAGAGGTTGGAGACTGTGGTGCAGAAGGACCATTGCAGAGATCAGAGTTTGGTAACTGAGGTGAAGAAGGATTGCTACAGAGAACAGAAGTTGGAGCCTGGGGTGCAGAAGGACTGTTGCTGAGAGCAGAGTTTGGAGACTGGGGTTTACAAGTACTGTTGCAGTGATCAGATGTTGGAGACTGGTGTGCAGAAGGATCTTTGCAGACAGCAGAAGTCTCAGACTGGGGTACAGAAGGAGTGTTACAGAGAGTAGAATTTCGAGACTGAGGTCCAGAAGGATCGATGCAGAGAGCTGAGTTTGAAGACTGAGGTGCAAAAGGACTGTTGCAGAGAGCAGAGGTTGGACACTGGGGTGCAGAAGGACTGTTACAGAGAGTAAAGTTTAGAGACTGAGGTTCAGAAAGATCATTGTAGAGAGCAGTGTTTGGAGACTGAGGTGTAGAAAGATTGTTACAGAGAGCAGAGTTTGGAGACTGGGGTGCAGAAGGATTGTTGCAGATAGCAGAGTTTGTAGACTGGGGTGCAGAAGGACTGTTGCAGATAGAAGAGTTTGAAGACTGGGGTGTAGAAGGACTGTTGCAGTAAGCAGAGGTTTGAGACTTGGGTGCAGAAGGACTGTGACAGAGAGCAGAGTTTGAAGACTGAGGTGCAGAAAAACTTTTAATGAGAGATGAGATTGGAGGCTGGGGTGCAGAAGGACTGATACAGAAAGCAGAGGTTGAAGACTGGCTAGCAGAATGAGCATTACAGAGAGCAGATTTTGGAGACTGCACTACAGGAGGACTGTTACATAGAGAAGAGGTTGGAGATTGGTGTGGAGAAGGACTGTTACAGAGTGCAGACCTTGGAGTCTGGGGTGCAGTAGAACTTTTGCAGAGAATAAGTTGGAGACTCGGGTGCAGAAGAACTGTTTCAGAGAGCAGAGGCTGGAGAAGGTGTGCAGAAGGACTGTTGCAGAGGGAAGAGTTTAAAGACTGGGTTGCAGAAGGATCTTACAGAGAGAATATGTTGGAGACTGAGGTGCAAAAGGACTGTTACAGAGAGTAGAGTTTAGAGACTGCCGTTCAGAAAGACCATTGTAGAGAGCAGTGTTTGGAGACTGAGGTGCAGAAAGATTGTTACAGATAGCAGAGTTTGGAGACTGGGGTGCAGAAGGACTGTTGCAGAATTTTGGAGACAGGGGTGCAGAAGGACTGTTGCAGATAGCAGAGTTTGGAGATTGGGGTGTAGAAGGACTGTTGCAGAAAGCAGAGGTTCGAGACTGCGGTGCAGAAGGATTGTTACAGAAAGCACATTTTTGAGACTGGGTTACAGAAAGATCTTTGCAGAGACCAGAGTTTTTAGACTTAGTCTTAAAAGGACTGTTACAGAGAGCAAATGTTTGAATCTGAGGTGCAGAAGGACTGTTACAGAAAGCAGAGGTTGGCAATTGGGGTTCAGAAAGACAGTTATATAGAGAAGAGGTTGGAGACTGTGGTACAGAAGGACTGTTAGAGAGAGCAGAGTTTGGAGACTTTGGTGCAGAAGGACCGTTGTAGAAAGCAGATGTTGGAGACTAGGGTGCAGAAGGACTGTTACAGAGAGCGGACGTTAGAGACTTAGGTGCGGAGGATTGTTACAGAGAGCAGAGGTTCAAGATTGGGGTGGAGAAGAACTGTTACAGAGAGCAAAGGTTGGAGACTGGGGTGCAGAACGACTGTTACAGAGAGCAGAGATTGAAGACTGAGGTGCAGAAAGACAGTTAAAGAGAGTAGAGTTTGGAGACTGAGGTGAAGAAAAATTAGTCCAGATAGGAGATTTTCGAGACTGAAGTGTAGAAGGACTGTAACAGAGAGCAGAGTTTGGAAACTGGAATGCAGAGGGATCGTTGCTGGGAGCAGAGGTTGGAAACTGAGGTGCAGAAGGATCGTTGCAGGGAGCAGAGGTTGGAGACTGAGGTGCAGATGGATCGTTACAGAGAGCAGAGGTTGAAGACCGGGCTCAGAAAGACAGTTACAGAGAGCACAGTTTGGAGACTGGGGTGCAGAAGAAATGTTGCAGTGAGCAGAGATTGATTGGAGACTTCGGTACAGAAGAACCATTACAAAATCATAGGGTGGAGACTGGGGTGCAGAAGGAATGTCACCTAGAGCTGAATTTGAAAACTGGGGTGCAGAAGGATATTACAGAGAGCAGAGGCTGGAGCCTGAGCTCATAAGCACTGTTGCAGAAAACAGACGTTGGAGACTGTGGTGCAGAAGAATCATTGCAGAAAGCAGAGGTTGGAGAATGAGGTTCAGAAGGATCGCTACAGAGTGCAGAGTTTGGAGACCAGGGTGCAGTAGGATAGTTACAGAGAGCACAGTTTAAAGACTAGGTGCAGAAGAGATGTTGCAGAGAGCAGAGGTTGGAGATTGGGGTACAGAAAGACTGTAGCAGAGAGCAGAGGTATGAGACTGGGGTGTAGAAGGACTGTTGCAGAGAGCAGACATTGGAGACTGGGATTCAGAAGGATCATTGCAGAGAGAAGATGTTGGAGACTGGTGTGTAGAAAAATTTTTGCAAAGAGCAGAGTTTGGAGACTGCTTGCAGAAAGACTGTTGCAGAGTGAAGAGGTTGGAGACTGAGATTCAGAAAGACTGTTACAGAGAGCAGAGGTTTTAGACTGGGGTGCAGAATAACTGATACGGAAAGTAGAGTTTGAGACTGGGGTGCAGAGAGACTGTTACAGAGAGCAGAGTTTGTAGCCTCGGGTGCAGAATGACTGCTTCAGAGAAGAGAGGTTGAATACTGAGGTTCAGAAGGGCCTTTGCAGAGGGATGAGGTTTGAGACTGAGGTGCAGAATGACTGTTACACAGAGCAAAGTTTAGAAAACGGGGTGCAGAAGTATCTTTCAGAGAGCAGAGTTTGGAGACTGGGGTGCAGAAGGACTGTTGCAGAGAGAAGAGGTTGGAGACTGGGGTGCAGAAGGCCTGTTACAGAGAGCAGACTTTGGTGACTGAGTTGCAGAAGACCTGTTAAGAGAGCAGATGTTGGAGACTGGGGTGCAGAAGGATTGTTACACATAACTCAGTTTGGAGACTGGGGTTTAGAAGGATTGTTGCAGATAGCAGAGTTTTTAGACTGAGGCTCAATAGGTCTGTTACAGAGAGCAGAGTTTGGAGTCTGAGGTGCAGAAGAACTGTTTAAGAAAGCAGATGTTGGCAATTGGGGTGCAGAATGACCGTTATAGAGAGTAGAGTTTGGAGACTGCAGTATAGAAGGACTGTTACAGAGAGCAGAGTTTTGAGACTGGGGTGCAAAAGGACTGTTACCGAGAGCAGACGTTGGACATAGAGGTGCAGACGGATTGTTACAGAGAGGAGAGATTGGATTCTGGGGTTCAGAAGGACCATTAAAGAGAGCAAAGAATGGAGACTGAGGTTCAGAAGGACTTTTACTGAGAGCAGAGGTAGAAGACTGAGGTGCAGAAGGATCGTTGCAGAGAGAAGAGTTTGGAGACTGGGGTGCAGAAGGACTGTTACAGAAAGCAGAGGTTGGCAATTAAGGAGCCGATGGACCTTTACAAAAGAAGAGGTTGGAGACTGGGGTGTAGAAGGAGTGTTGCAGAGAGCAGAGGTTGGAGACTTGGGTTCAGAAAGACTGCTGCAGAGAGCAGAATTTGGAGACTGAGGTGCAGAAGGACTGTTACAGAGAGCAGAGTTTGGAGACTGGTGTGCAGAAGGACTGTTGCAGATAGCAGAGTTTGGAAACTGGGTTGAAGTAGGACTGTTGCAGGGAGCAAGTGTTGGAGACATGGATGCAGAAGGACTTTTGCAGAGAGTAGAATTTGAAGACTGAGGTGCAGGAGACTGTTGCAGATAGCAGAGTTTGGAGACTGGGGTGCAGAAGGACTGATACAGAAAGCAGGGTTTGGTGACTGAGGTGCAGAAGGACCATTACAGACAGCAGTGTTTGGAGACTGCAATACAGGAGGACTGTTTCAGAGACCAGAGTTTGGAGACTGGAGTGGAGAAGAACAATTTCAGAGTGTAGACGTTGGAGACTGGTGTGCAGAAGAACTGTTTCAGAGAGTAGAGTTTGGAGACTGGGTACAGAAGGGCTGTTACAGAGAGCAGAGTTTGGAGACTGGGTACAGAAGTGCTGTTACAGAGAGCAGAGTTTGGAGACTGGGTTGCAGAAGAATATTACGTAGAGCAGAGTTTGGAGACTGCGGTGCAGAAGGATTGTTACAGAGAGCAGAGGTTGTCGACTGGGGTGCCATAGGATTATTGCAGAGAGATGAGGTTGGAGACTGGTGTGCAGAAGGATCGTTGCAGAGAGCACTGGTATGAGACTTGGGTACAGAAGTACGGTTGCAGAGAGCAGATGTTGGAGACGGGGATGCAGAAGGATAGTTTTAGAGAGCAGAGATTGGAAACTGGGTTGCAGAAGGACTGTTACACAGAGCAGAGGTTGAAGACTGTAGTGTAGAAGGAGTGTTGCAGAGGGCAAAGTTTGGAGACTGGGGTGCAGAAGGACTGTTATAGAGAGCAGATGTTAAAGACTTAGATGCAGAAGGACTGTTACAGAGAGCAGAGTTTGGAGACTTGGGTGCAGAAGGACTGATACAGAAAGCAGAGGTTAAAGACTTGTTTCCAGAATTTACCTTACAGAGAGCAGAGGTTGGAGACTGCAATACAGAAGGACTGTAACAGAGAGCAGAGTTTGGAGACCAGGGTATAGACGGACTGTTTCAGAGTGCAGAGGTTGAAGAATGGGATGCAGAAAGACTGTTTCAGAGAGTAGATGTTAAAGACTGGGATGCAGAAGAACTGTTGCAGAGAGCTGAAGTTGGAGACTGGGGTGCAGAAGGATTGTTGCAGGGAGCAGAGGTTGGAGACTGGGGTGCAAAAGGACAAATACAGAGATCAGAGTTTGGAGATTGGGGTGCAGAAGGATCTTACAGAGAGCAGAGTTTGGAGAGTGGGGTGCAGAGGAACTCTTTCACAGAGCAGAGGTTGGAGACTGGTGTGCAGAAGTACTGTTATAGAGAGCAGAGATTGGAGACTGGGTAGCAGAAGGATCTTACATAGAGCAGTGGTTGGAGACTGAGGTGCAGAAGAAATGTTGCCGAGAGCAATGGTTGGAGACTGGGGTGCAGAAAGATTTTTGCAGAGATCAGAGTTTGGAGACTGACATGCTGAAGGACTCTTGCAAACAACAAAGGTTGGAGAATGGGGTGCAGAAGGACCATTGCAGAGAGCAGATGTTGGAGACTGAGGTGTAGAATTATTGTTACAGTGAGCAGAGGTTGCAGACTGGGGTGAAGAAGGACTGTTAAGGAGATCAGAGTTAGGACACTGGGGTTCAGAAGGATCTTTCAGAGAGAAGATGTTGGAGACGGCGGTACAGACAAACTGTTGCACAGAGCATAGGTTTGAGACTAGGGTGCAGAAGGACTGTTACAGTGTAAAGAGTTTGGATACTGGGTTGCACAAAGATCTTACATAAAGCAGAGGTTGGAGACTGAGGTGCAGGAGAAATGATACCCAGAGCAGAGTTTGAAGACTGGGGTGTAGAAGGACTGTTGCCTAGAACAGATGTTGAAGATTGTCGTGCACAAGGACCGTTGCAGAGAGCAGAGGTTTGAGACTGGGGTAAAAAAGGATTGTTACAGAGAGCAGAGTTTGGAAACTGGGGTGTAGAAGAATCTTACAGAGAACAGAGGATGGAGACTGGGGTGCAGAAGGACTGTTACAGAGAGCAGAGTTTGGAGACTGAGTTGCAGAATAACTGTTTCAAAAATCAGAATTTAAAGACTGTGGTGTACAAGGATCCTTGCAGAGAGAAGAGTATTCAGACTGATGCCAGAAGAACTGTTGCAGAGAGCAGAGGTTTGAGACTGGGGTGCAAAAGGATCCTTGCAGAGAGCAGAGGCTATAGACTGGGGTACATTAGGACCATTGCAGAGGTCAGTGTTTGGGAACTAAGGTGCAGAAGGATTGTTACAGAGAACAGAAGTTGAATACTAGGGTGCAGAAGGACTGTTGCAGAGAGAAGAGGTTTTAAACTGGGGTTTAGAAAGACTGTGACAGAGAGCAGAAGTTGGAGACTGTGGCGCAGAATTACTGTTACAGAGAGCAGTGTTTGGAGACATGGTTGCAGAAGAATCTTAAAGAGAGCAGAGGTTGGAGACTGAGGTGGAACAGGACTGTTACAGAGAGCAGAGTTTGGAGACTGGGGTGCAGAAGGATCGTCGCAGAGAACCGAGTTTTCAGACTGAGGTGAAGAAGGACTGTTGGAGATTACAGATGTTGGAGCCTGGGGTGCAGAAGAATCTTTGTAGAGATCAGAGGATTGAGACTGGGGTGCAGAAGGACTGTTACAGAGAACAGAGGTTAAAGACTGCGGTGCAGAAGGCCTGATACAGAGAGCAGAGTTTGGTGAAGGGATGCAGAATTACTGTTACAGAGGGCAGAGTTTAAAGACTGGGTTGCAGAAGGATCATACAGAGAGCAGAGGTTTGAGACTTAGGTGCAGAAGGACTGTTACAGAGAGTAGAGGTTGGAGACTGAGGTACAGAAGGACCATTGCAGAGAGAAGAGTTGGAGACAGAGGTTAAGAAGGATTGTCACAGAGAGCAGAGTTTGGAGTCTGCGGTGCAGAAGTACTGTTGCAGATAGCAGAGTTTGGAGAATGGGGTTAAGAAGGACTGTTGCAGGGAGCAGTTGTTGGAGACTTCAGTGCAGAAGGACTGTTGCAGAGAGCAGAATTAGGAGACTGAGTTGCAGAAGGACTGTTACAGAGAGCAGAAGTTGGAGACTGGTGTTCAGAAGGACTGATACAGAAAGCAGAGGTTGGAGACTGGGATGCTGAAGGACCGTTGCAGAGAGCACAGTTCAGAGACTGCAATAAAGGAGGACTGTTACAGAGAGCAGAGGTGAAAGAATGGTTTATAGGAGAACTGTTTCAGAGTTCAGATGTTGGAGACTGGGGTGCAGAAGGACCGTTACAGAGAGCAGAGATTTGAGACTGCGGTACAGAAAGACTGTTACAGAGAGCAGAGGTTGGAGACTGGGGAGTAGAAGGACTGATGCAGAGAACAGATGTTGTAGACTGGCTTGCAGCAGGTCTGTTGAAGAAAGCAGAGTTTTTAGACTGGTTTGGAGAAGGACTGTTTCAGAGAGCAGATGTTGAAGACTGGGGTGCATAAGGATCTTTGCAGAGAACAGAGGTTGGAGACAGGGGTGCAGAAGGACGGTTGCAGAGAGCAGTTGTTGGATTCTGAGGTGCAGAAAAACAGTTATAGAGAGCAGAGGTTGGAGGCTGGGGTGCAGAAGGATCGTTGAAGAGAGCAGAAGTTGGACACTGAGTTGCAGAGGAATCGTTGAAGAGAGCAGAGGTGGAAACTGGGCTGCAGAAGAATCGTTACAGAGAGAAGAGGTGGGAGACTGCGGTGCAGAAGGACTGTTACAGAGAGCACAGGTTGAAGACTGGGGTGCAGAAGGAATGTTGCAGAAAGCAGAGGTTGGAGACTGGGGTTTAGAAGGACTGTTGCAGAGAGCAAAGGTTTAAGACTGAGATGCAGAAGGACTGTTACACAGAGCAGACGTTGGAGACTGGGGTGAAGTATTATGATACAGAAAGCAGAGGTGTGAGACTGGGGTGTAGAAGGACCGTTACAGAGAGCAGAGAATGCAGACTGGCGTGCAGAAGGAGTGTTTCAGAGAGCAGAGTTTGGAGACTGGGGTGCATAAGAACTGCTACAGAGAGCAGAGTTTTGAGGCTGGGTTGCAGAAGGATCTTACAGAGAGGAATGGTTGGTGACTGTGGTGCAGGATGAATGTTACAAAGAGCAGTGATTGGAGACTGGGGTGCAGAAAGATAGTGCAAAGAGAATAGGTTTCAGACTGAGGCGCAGAAGGACTGTAACAGAGAGCAGAGGTTGGAGACTGAAGTGCAGCAAGACTCTTACAGAGAGCAGAGTTTGGTGACTGGGGTGCAGAAAGACTGTTACAGAAAGCAGAGGTTGAAAATTGGGGTACAGAGGGATTGTTACAGAGAGCAGAGTTTGTAGACTTGGGTGAAGAAGGACTGTTGCAGAGAGCAGAATTTGGAGACTGAGGTGCAGAAGGACTGTTACAGAAAGCAGAGGTTGGAGACTGGGGTGCAGAAGGCGTGTTACGGAGAGCAGAGTGTGGAGAAGGACTCCAGAAGGACTGTTATAGATCACAGAGTTTGGAGACTGGGTTGAAGAAGGATCTAACAGAGACCAGATGTTGGGGACCAGGTACAGAAGGACTGTTACAGAGAGTAGAGGTTGGAGACTGAGGTGCAAAACGATCGTAGCAGAGAACAGCGTTTTAAGACTGAGGTGCAGAAGGACTGGTGCAGAGACCACAGGTTGGAGACTTGGGTGCAGAGAGCTTGTTATAGAGAACAGATATTGGAGACTGGGGTCCAGAAGGCCTGTTATGGATAGGAGAGTTGGGAGAAGTGGTGCAAAAGGACTGTTAGAGAGGGAAGAGTTGGGAGACTTGGTTGCAGATGGATCTTAGAGAGAGCAGACGTTGGAGATTGAGGTGTAGAATGATCATTGCAGAGAGAAGAGTTTTGAGACTAGGGTGCAGAGGCCTGTTAAAGAGAGCAGAGGTTGAAGTCTGGGGTGCGGAAGGAGTGTTATAGAGAGCAGAGTTAGGAGACGGGTGGCAAAAGTATCTTACAGAGAACAGAGTTTGGAGACTTAGGTGCAGGAGGACTGTTACAGAGAGCAGTGGTTTGAGACTGGGGTTCTGATGGATCGTGCAGAGAGAAGAGGTTTCAGGCTGAGGTGTACATTGACTGTTACACAGAGCAGACGTTTGAGACTGAGAGAAGGACTGTTACAGAGAGCAAATTTTCTAGACTGTGTTGCAGAAGGATCTTACATAGAGCAGAGTTTGGAGACTGAGGTGCAGAAGGACTGTTACAGAGAGCAGATGTTGAAGTCTGGTGTGCAGAAGGATTGTTGGAGAGAGCAAAATTTTGACACTGAGGTGCAGGACTTTTGCAGAGAGCAGATGTTGTAGACTGGGGTGCAGAAGGTTTGTTGCAGAGAGCAGAAGGTGGAGACTGCAGTACAGAAGAACTGTTGCAGAGAGCAGAGTTTGGAGACTAGGGTACACAAAAAGTTTTTCAGAGAGCAGATGTTAGATACTTTTGTTCAGATAAACTGTTGCAGAGAGCAGAAGTTGGAGAATGGGTTGCAGAATGTTCAGATAAACTGTTGCAGAGAGCAGAAGTTGGAGAATGGGTTGCAGAATGACTTTTGGTGAGAGCAGAGGTTGGAGAGTGAGGTGCAGAAGGACGGACAAAGAAAGCAGAGTTTGAGGACTGGCGTGCAAAACGACCTATACAGAGAGCAGAGTTTGGAGACTGCGGTACAGAAGGACTGTTACAGAGAGCAGAGTTCTGAGACTGGGGAGCAGAATGAGTGTTGCAAAGTACAGAAGTTGAAGACTGGGGTGCAGTAGGACTGTTGCAGAAAGCAGAGGTTGGAGACTGGCGTGGAGAAGAAATATTACACAGAGCAGAGTTTTGAAACTGGGGTCAGAAGGATCTTTCAGAGAGCAGAGGTTGGAGACTGGGGTGCAGAAGGATCGTTGCAGAGTGCAAAGTTTGGACACTGGGGAGCAGAAGGACTGTTGCAGAGAGCAGATGTTGGACCCTGGGTTGCAAAACGACTCTTTCAGAGAGCAGAGGTTGAAGACTGAAGTGGATATGGACTGTTACAGAGAACAGAGTTTGGAGAGTGGGTTGCAGATGGCCTGTTGCAGAGAGCAGAGGTTTAAGACTGAGGTACAGAAGGATCATTGCAGAGAGCAGAGTTGGAGACTGGGGTGCAGAAGGACTTTTACGGAGAACACAGGTTAAAGACTGAGGTGCAGAAAATCTGTTGCAAAGAGCAAAGTTAGGAGACTGGGGTGCAGAAGGAGTGTTTCAGAGTGCAGAAGTTGGAGACTGATGTGCAGAAGAACCCTTACAGAGAGCAGAGGTTGGAGACAGGTGTGTAGAAGGATCTTACAGGGAGCATAGGTTGGAGACTGGGGTGCAAAAGGACTGTTGCTGAGAGCAGAGCTTGGAGACTGGGGTGGAGAAGGATCATTGAAGAGAGTTTGGAGACTTGGTGCAAAAGGTCTGTTACATACCGCAGAGGTTAGAGACTGGGGTGAAGAAGGCCTGTTACAGGGAACAGTTCTTGGAGACTGGGATTCAGAAGGACAGTTACAGAGATCAGAGTTTGGAGACTGGGTTGCAAAAAAATCTTACAGAGAGCAGAGATTAGAGAATGAGGTACAGAAGGACTGTTAGAGAGAGCAGAGTTTGAAGACTGAGGTGCAGAAGGACTGATACAGAAAGCAGAGGTTTAAGACTGGGGTGCAGAAGGACCCTTACAGAGAACAGAGGTTGGAGACTGAAAGACTTTTACAGAGAGCAGACGTTGAAGACTGGGGTGCAGAATGACTATTAAAGAGAACAGAGGTTGGAGACTGGTTTACAGAAGGACCATTGCAGAAAGTAGAGGTTGGAGACTGGGTTTCAGAAGGATCTTACACAGAGCAGAGTTTTGACACTGAGGTGCAGAAGAACTGTGGCAGAGAGAAGTGTTTGATGTTTGGGGCGCTGAAGCACTGTAGCAGAGAGCAGAGGTTGGAGTCTGAGGTTCAGAAAGACTGTTACAGAGAGCACAGGTTAGAGACTGGAGTACAGAAGGACTGATACAGAAAGCAGAGTTTGGAGACTGGGGTGCAGAAGGACCTTTACCGAGAGTAGAGGTTGGAGATTGCAGTACAAAAGGACTGTTAAAGAGAGCAGAGGTTGGAGACTGGGGTGGAGAAGCACTGTTGCAGAGAGCAGAGCATGGAGACTGGGGTGCAGAAGGAGTCTTGCAGAGAGCAGAGTTTGAAGACTGGTTGCAGAAGGACTGTTTCAGAGAGTAGAGGTTGCAGAGTGAGGTGCAGAATGACGGTTACAGAGAGCAGAGTTTGGAGACTGTGGTCTAGAAAGACTGATATAGAAAGTAGAGGTGGGAGACTGGCTTGCAAAAGGACCCTTACAGAGAACAGAGGTTGGAGACTGCAGTACAGAAGGACTTTTGTAGAGAACAAGGTTGGAGAGTGGAGTGCAGAGGTACCAATGCAGAGAGCAGAGGTTGGAGCCTGGGGTGCAGAAGGAATGTTACAGAGAGCACAGGTTGGAGACTGAGGTGTAGAAGGAGTGTTACAGAGAGCAGAGTTTGGAGACTGAGGTGCAAAAGTACTGTTACAGAAAGCAGAGTTTGGAAATTGGGGTGTAGAAGGACTGTTACAGAGAGCAGAAGTTGGAGACTGCGGTACAGAAGGACTATT
This sequence comes from Ictidomys tridecemlineatus, assembly GCF_052094955.1. NCBI lineage: Eukaryota > Metazoa > Chordata > Mammalia > Rodentia > Sciuridae > Ictidomys > Ictidomys tridecemlineatus. The sequence goes on from NW_027524422.1 coordinate 196,394, forward strand.
ACACAGAGCAGATCTCAGAGACTGGGGAGCAGCAGGACTGTTGCAGAGGACAGAAGTTGGAGACTGGGGTGGAGAAGGAATGTTACAGAGAGCAGAGTTCAAAAACTGGAGTGCAGAAGGATCTTACAGAGAGCAGAGTCTGGAGACTGTGGTGCAGAAGAACTGTTGCAGAGAGCAGAAGTTGGAGACTGGGGTCCAGAAAAATCGTTGCAGAGACCAGATTTTAGAGACTGAGTTGCAGATGGACTGTTACAGAGAGAAGAGTTGGCAGACTGAGGTGAAGAAAAACAGTTACAGAGAGCAGAATTTGGAGACTGGTGTTCAGAAGAACTTTAACAGAGAGCAGAGGTTTGAGACTGGGGTTCAGATGGATCTTACAGAGAGCAGAGTTTGGAGACTGGGGGTGCAAAAGGACTGTTGCAGAGAGCAGAGGTTTGAGACTGGGATGGAGAAGAATCGTTGCAGAGAGAAGAGTTGAAGACCTGAGTGCATAAGGATCTTACAGAGAGCAGAGGTTGGTGAGTAGGGTGCAGAAGGACTGGTGCCGAGAGCAGAGGTTGGAGACTGGGGTGGAGAAAATTCATTGCAGAGAGAAGAGGTTGGAGACTGGGGTTCTGAAGGCCTGTTACAGAGAGCAGAGCTTCGAGACTGGGTTGCAAAATTTTTGTTACAGAGAGCAGAAGTTAGAAGCTATTCTGCAGAAGGACTGTTACAGAGAGCAGAGTTTGGAGACTGGGTTGCAGAAGGGTCTTACAGAGAGAAGAGGTAGGAGACTGAGGTGCAGAAGGATCGTTACAGAGAGCAGAGTTTTTAGACTGAGTTGCTGAAGGACTGTTGCAGAGAGCAGATGTTGGAGACTGGTGTGCAGAAGCACTGTTGCAGAGAGCAGAGGTTGGAGACTGTGGTGCAGAAGAATCCTTGCAGAGAGCAGAAGTTGAAGAGTGAGGTGTAGAAGGATTTTTGGAGAGAACAGAGCTTGGAGACTGGGTTGTAGAAGGATTGTTACAGAGAGCAGAGGTTTGAAACTCGTGTGCAGAAGGACTGTTACAGAGAGCAGATCTCAGAGACTGGGGAGCAGAAGGACTGTTGCAGAGGACAGAAGTTGGAGAGTGGGGTGGAGAAGGAATGATACAGAGAGCAGAGTTTAGAAACTGGAGTGTAGAAGGATCTTACAGAGAGCAGAGTTTGGAGACTGTGGTGAAGAAGGACTGATACAAAGAGCGGAAATTGGAGACTGGGGTCCAGAAGGATCGTTGCAGAGAGACGATTTTAGAGCCTGAGGTGTAGATGGACTGATACAGAGAGCAGAGTTTCGAGACTGAGGTGCAGAAGGACAGTTACAGAGAACCGAGTTTGGAGACTGGTGTGGAGAAGGACTGTTACAGAGAGCAGAGGTTGGAGATTGGGGTTCAGATGAATCTTACAGAGAGGAGAGTTTAGAGACTGGGGTGAAAAAGGACTGTTGCAGAGAGCAGATGTTGGAGACTGAGATGGAAAAGAAACGTTGCAGAGAGAAGAGGTTGAAGACTGGAGTGCATAAGGAACTTACACAGAGCAGAGGTTGGTGAGTAGGGTGCAGGACTGTTACCGAGAACAGAGGTTGGAGACTGAGGTGGAAAAAAAATCATTGCAGAGAGAAGAGGTTGGAGACTGGGGTTCTAAAGCCTGTTACAGAGAGCAGAGGTTCGAGACTGGGTTGTAAAATTCCTGTTACAAAGAGCAGAGGTTGAAAACTATTCTGCAGAATGACTTTTACAGAGAGCAGAGTTTGGAGACTGGGTTTCAAAAGGGTCTTAAAGAGAGCAGAGGTAGGAGACTGAGGTGCAGAAGGATCGTTGCAGAGAGCAAAGTTTTTAGACTGAGTTGCTGAAGGACTGTTGCAGAGTGCAGATATTGGAGACTGGTGTGCAGAAGGACTCTTCCAGAGAGCAGAGGTTGGAGACTGGGGTGAAGAAAGATCAGTGCAGAGAGCAGAGGGTGAAGAATCAGGTACAGAAAGACTGTTACTGAGAGTAGATTTTGGAGACTGAAATGCAGAAGTAACGTTGCAGATTACACAGTTTGGAGACTCAGGTGCAGAAGGATTGTTACAGAGAGCAGAGTTTGGAGACTGGGGTGCAGAAGGACTGTTGCAGATAGCGGACTTTGGAGACTGGGGTGCAGAAGGACTATTATAGGAGCCGAGGTGGGAGACTAATACAGAAAGCAGACATTCGAGACTGGGGTGCAGAAGGACTGTTGCAGAGAGCAGATGTTGGAGACTGAAGTGCAGAGGACTGTTGCAGAGAGCAGAGGTTGGAGATTAAGGTGCAGAAGGACACTTCGAGCAGAAGTTAGAGACTGGGCTGCAGAAGAACTGATACAGAAAGCAGAGACTCTAGTATGGGGTGCAGAAAATACATTACAAAAAGTAGAGTTTGGAGAATGCAGTACAGTAGGACTGTTGCAGAGAGCAGAATTTAGAGACTGAAGTGCAGAAGGACTTTTGCAGTGAGCAGAGGTTGGAGACTGAGGTGCAGAAGTCCTGTTACATAGAACAGAGGTTGGCGACTGGTGTGCTGAGGGATCATTGCAAATAGCAGAGCTTGGAGACAGGGGTGCAGAAGGATCTTACAGAGAGCAGAAGTTAGAGACTGAGGTACAGAAGGACTGATGCAGAGATCAGAGGTTTGAGACTGGGGTGCAGTAGGATCATTGCAGAGAGCAGAGGTTGGAGATTGGGATGCAGAAGGATCATTGCAGAGAGCAGAGTTTGGAGACTGGGGTGAAGAAGGACTGTTGCAGATAGCGGACTTTGGAGACTGGGGTGAAGAAGGACTGTTATGGAGAGCAGAGGTGGGAGACTGGGTTGCAGAAGGACTGAAACAGAAAGCAGACATTTGAGTGTGGAGTGAAGAAAGACAGTTACAGAGAGCAGAGGTTGGATTCTGCAGTTCAGAAGGACTGTTACAGAGAGCAGAGATTGGAGACTGGGGTGGAGAAGGACTGTAATAGAGAGCTGATGTTGGTAACTAGGGTGCCGAAGGACTGTTGGAGAAAGCAGAGTTTGGAGACTGTGGTACAGAAGAACTGTTGCGGAGAGCAGAGGTTGGAGACTGGGGTGAAGAAGGACTGTTACAGAGAGCAAAGGTATAAGACAGCGGTGCAGAAAGATCTTACAGAGAGTAGAATTTGGAGACTGAGGTGCAGAAGGTCTGTTGTAGAGATCGGAGTTTGGAGACTGGGGTGCAGTAGGATCTTTGTAGAGAACAGAGGTTAAAGACTGGAGTGCAGGAGGGTAATTGCACAGAGCAGAGGTTGGAGACTTGCGTGCAGAAGGACTGGTACAGAGAGCAGATTTTGAAGAAAGGGTTGCTGAGGTATCTTACAGAGAGCAGAGTTTGGAGACTTAGGTGCAGGTGGACTGTTACAGAAAGCAGTGGTTGGAGACTGGGGTGCAGAAAAATCGTGGAGAGGAGAGGTTTCAGACTGAGGTGCAGAAGTACTGTTACAGAGAGTAGAGGTTGGAGATTGAGGTGTAGAAGGACAGTTACGGAGAGCAGAGTTTGGAGACTGAGGTGCAAAAGGACTGTTACAGAAAGCAGAGGTTGGAAACTGGGGTGCAGAAGGACCGTTACAGAGAGCAGAGGTTGGAGACTACGGTATAGAAGGACTGGCACAGAGAGCAGAGGTGGGAGACTTGGGTGCAGAAGGACTGTTACAGAAAGCACAGGTTGCAGACTGAGGTGAAGAAGGAAAGACACAGAGAGCATAGGTTGGAGACTGGGGTTCAGAAAGACTGATACAGAAAGCAGAGGTTGAAGACTGGGGTGAAGAAGGAAGGTTACAGAGAGCAGAGGTTGGAGACAGTGGTGCATAAGGATCTTACAGAGAGCAGAATTTATAGAATGAGGTGCAGAAGGACTGTTGTAGAGATCAGAGATTGAAGACTGGGGTGCAGTAGGATCATTGCAGAGAGCAGAGGTTAAAGACTGGGGTGCAGAAGGATCGTTCAAGAGAGCAGAGTTTGGAGACTTGCCTGCAGAAGGCCTGCATAAGAGAGCAGATTTGGAGACTGGCGTTCAGAAGGCCTGTTACAGAGAGGAGAGGTAGGAGACTGGGGTGCAGAAGGACTGGTACAGAGAGCAGATTTTGTAGAAAGTGTTGCTTAAGAATCTTAAAGAGAGCAGAGTTTGGAGACTAAGGTGCAGGTGGACTGTTACAGAGAGCAGTGGTTGGAGACTGGGGTGCCGAATTATCATGGAGAGGAAAGGTTTGAGACTGAGTTGCAGAAGTACTGTTACAGAGAGCAGAGGTTGGAGATTAAGGTATAGAAGGACTGTTACGGAGAGCAGAGTTTAAAGACTGAGGTGCAGAAAGACTGTTACAGAAAGCAGACGTTGGAAATTGTGGTGCAGAAGGACTGTTACAGAGATCAGAGATGGGAGACATGGTTACAGAAGGACTGTTACAGAAAGCACAGGTTGGAGACTGAAGTGAAGATGGATAGACACAGAGAGCAGAGCTTGGAGACAGGGGTGCAAAAGAATCTTACAGAGAGCAGAAGTTAGAGACTGAGGTGCAGAAGGACTGTTGCAGAGATCAGAGCCTGGAGACTGGGGTGCAGTAGGATCATTGCAGAGAGCAGAGGTTGGAGACTGGGATGCATAAGGATCATTGCAGAGAGCAGAGTTTGGAGACTTGAGTGCAGAAGTCCTGCTACAGAGAGCAGAGTATGGAGACGTGCATGCAGACAGCCTGTTACAGAGAGGAGGGGTTGGAGACTGGGGTGCAGAAGGACTGTTATAGAGACCAGAGTTTGGAGACTGGGTTGCTGAAAGATATCACAGAGAGCAGAGGTTGGAGACTGGGATGCAGAAGGACTCAAACAGAGAGCATAAGTTGGAGACTGAGGTGCAAACGAATGGATACAGAGAACAGAGGTTGGAGAATGGGGTTCAGACAGCCTGATACAGAAAGCAGAGTTTGGAGACTGGGGTGGAGAAAAATTGTTTCAGGGAGCAGAGGTTGTAGACTGGGGTACAGAAAGACTGTTATAGAGAGCAGAGGTTTTAGACTGGGGTGCAGAAGGCCTGGTACACAGAGCAGAGCTTTGACACTGTGGTGTAAAATGATTGCTGATAGCTGGTGAGCCTCCTTCTGGACACCTTCTCTTCCGCACAGTCCATTAGGCCCTCTCTCCTCACCCTGCTCTCTTTTGGCTTTGTGAGCACCTGTGACTTCCACAGTCACTCTAAGCCATGACTCCCAGGCCTATCTCCTGGGAACCTGTCCTGCTGCCTCCTGGAATCTTCTTGGGGAGAGCCCATAGGTACCCAGACTCGAGGCCCAACCTCCTTTCCTCCTTTCCTCTCCCCAGACATGCTCCTTCTAATTTTTTAATATGTTTTAATGAGTGATCCCACTGCCACTCAGCTACCCCACAGACCAGGTGCTCTCTTGTGTTCTCGTCATCAGGACTTTTAAGTGCTCCACCCAGGGCTCCTCTTCAGAGCTTTTCCCCAAGCTCCAAATGTCACATCTTCAGTTACCAGATATTTCCTTTTAATCTTGTTTTGGTACCCTATTGCTCTCCCAGACTACATATAGGTATTCTAACCAAAGCACATGGACTGTAGAGACTAGTATGGCTTAGAAATAAGGTATCCCACAACCAAAAGCTCAGGGTCAGCTACAGTAGCAGTGTTCAGAGGTGAAATGATTAGACTGTGAGACTTGGGACCTAATCTGTGGATCCATCCAATTTGTGGGTTAATTATCTGAAAGGCCCACTCTACTGATAGGAGTGTGGGCAGGTGGAGTGTGGCTGGGGACATGCCCTGGGGAATCACATCTTGTCCCCTGCAAACTGTCTCTTCCTGTCCCCTCCCCTGCCCCAACCTTCTGGCTGCCATGAGCTAGGGACGCTTCCCCCCTTGTTTTCTTCCACCTCGGCGTCCCACCTCATCTCAGGCCAGCAGCAATGGGTCAGCTGACCCCAGACCAAACCTCCAAGCAAGGCGGCCAGAGTGCATCTCCCCCTTCGGGTTGTTCATGTCAGGCCTGTGGTAACTGTGGCAACCGTGGACTGACCCAGGGAGTAGGTGTTATGAGTGGATTGGACCCCCAACTGTTTCCTAAATCCACGGATTCTGTCATTTTCAGAGCTCAAGCCATTTCCTTCTGGATGGCCTGTTTGCAGCCTACCCTCACCTAGAATGTGGTCTACTAGAGATTATTGAGATTCTCCAGCCGTCCTGGTCCTGCCCATTTGCACACAGCAGCTAGCTCCTAGGCAGCCAAACCCATGGACCTCCTGCTGCCCACTGAGGAGAGAAGAGAGATTTTCTGAGGACCCTGTTAGAAGTCCACTGTTATTTTTTTTAAAGACCACACTCAGAGGGCATGTTTCAGGCAGCATCATTCTAAATGGAGAAAGGTTAAAAGCATTTACTCTAAAAACTGGAAGAAGACAGGGTGCCCCCTCTTTCAGCACTTCTATTCAACTTCATCCTTGAAATTGCCAGAGCCATTGGAAAAAAGAAAGAAATTAAAGGTATACAAATTGGTCAAGAAGAATTCAAATCTCACTCTTTGCTGATAGGATCATGTCATCTTCTTAAACTTTTTATTAGAGCATAATAGTTATACATAGAAGTTGGGTTGATTTGGAAAAGATCCTACGTGCATGGAATCTGATTTACTCTTTTCAGTTCCTACCCCCCATCTCTCTCCCCTTCCCGTCCCCATTCTCCTTTCTCTACTGATCTCTCTTTGGGTCATTTATCTGTTAATTTCTGACTGGTGCTTTCTACATATACAAACAGGTGCAGTCCCCTGTGGTAGACTTCCATGTGCACATAACATGATCTGCGTAAAGACCTTTCACATTTTCTCCCTTCGCTAACATCTCGGCCCTCTCATTCTCCTTCTACTCCACTGATCTTCCCTGTATACTTAAGATAGCCAGTCCAACCCCCCTTCATCAACTTCTTTCCTCTATTTTGCTCTGGCCCTGATAATTTCAGCATTGTACAGAAATAGTTAACTTCTGCCTTTCCGAACACAGAGATCAAGATTGATGTAAAATGAGAAAAACTCTACATTGGAAAACACTGAAGGCAACACCGACTACTTCTGCAGATGATGACTCTGCTTTGTAAATTTTTTTCTTAACATTTGCAATGAAAATGAACTTCTCCAAAAATCCTATGTTTACATAAAAGGACAACAGGAGACAGAGATTACTGATACAGTGAGAAATGACTTCACACTATGATGAGGTCGAATGGCTTTCTGTTAGCTTCTAGAAATTCTCTGGTTACTCCCACCTACCATTACCCCTAAAAATGTGTGAGGCTCCATGTGTCTGATTCCCTGAGACCAGTCCCACAGGTTATCAGTCTCCAGACTGCTTTTCATTCGATATTATTTGCCATGTTGCTGCAGATTAACAAGCCTGTTTGGGGTCACTGAATTCATCTTCTTGGGATTTTTCAACCACTCCAACCTTCAGGGCTGGTTATTCCTGCTCTTTCTGGTCATTTACCTGACCACTCTCCTGGGGAACATGCTCATAATAGTGGCCACCAGGGTCAGTCCTGCTCTCCACACTCCAGTGTACTTTTTCCTCAGCAATTTGAGCTTCTTAGACGTCTGCTACACATCCACCACCCTCCTAGTACTGCTGGTGAAAATCTTCTGGGAGAAGAAGGTCATTTCTTATGAGGGCTGCCTTTCCCAGATCTTCTTCTTGGTGACAAGTGCTGGCACAGAAGGCGTCTTACTGGCTGTGTGGCCAGTATGACTGCTGTGTGTCCACCTGCTGTCCTCCTCAGTACCCAGTCATCATGAGTGTGAAGGTCTGTGTTGGCTTGGTGACTGGGTCCTGGCTGTGTGGGCTGGTTAATTTGGTAACACACACGGTGCTGGCCATCACACTCACTCTGTGTGGGCCCCATCAGATCAGCCAGTTTCTCTGTGACACCCCATTGCTCCTGAAGCTCTCCTGCTCAGACACCTATGTCAACGAGTCTGCGCTCCACGTTGTCAGTGCCACCATGGGCCTGAGACCTTGACTCTTCACTGCAGGCTCCTACGCACTCATCATGGCAGCCATCCTGGGGATTCACTCTTCCCAGGGCAGGAGGAAGGCCTTCTTCACCTGTGCGTCCCCCCTCACTGTCGAGGTGGTCTTCTATGGAACAGCCATCTTCCACTATGAAAGGCCCAGAGAAGGCTGGACACGCACACCCTGATCTCTGTGCTCTTCTGTGTGGTGACCCCCATGTTGAAGCCCATCATTCACAGCCTGAGAAGCAACGAGGTCCAGAGTGCCCTGAGGAAGTTTGCTGGAAGACAGACTGTATAGTGTGATTAGAACTAGATGATGGTTTCATTCTAGGAAATGTCTTAGTTGTAGAAATATGTGAACTCTTCAGCAGCAATTACAAGAGTGCTCTCTCCATACACAGTGTCTCATGAACACTGTGGTGCCTCTCCAACCAGGGGAAGGACACTGTGCTAAGTATGTGACACATTGTGACCTCACCTGGGTTCTCTAATCCACAGGTATTTTAGAATATTTTTATTACTTTTCTCTCCAAAAAAAACCTATACCCAAAGCAGTCAATCTCCTTTCCCCCAATATTGCAGCTCTAGCCAACACTAGTGAATGTGAAGTGCTATGTGCAATGTGACTTTGACTTGCATTTTCCTAATGGATCTTGATTCTAAGTTTTAAATAAACACCATTTCTGTGTTTCTCCTTCACATGTGGAAAGACCTATGTATACACTCGAGTTTCTGTGGATATTTTTAATAAAGTAATACCATATACACCTTTTTGATCTTACTCCTTTCACTTAGGATGTTTGCAATTTTCAGTTATATTGTAGCTTGTATTAGTATTTTAGTTTATTCCTCTTTATTGTGACTGATTTCCTTATTATGAAAATGCCACATTTCTTTGTTCATTTCCCACTGGATAGTAATTTTTACTTTGTGTCTGTGTGGGTGTCATACTGCAGATTGAACCCGGAGCCTCCTGCACACTAAACAATGTTCTACCACTAAGCCAAAGCCCAACCCTTTTAAAAATTTTGTTTTGAGACAGGGTCTTGAAAATTTTCCCAGGTTGTCCCTGAATTTGTGATCCTACTGCCTCAGCTTCTTGAGTAGCTAGATTACAGACCTGCCTGGTCATTTTCACTTTTTGACTAATATAAATAAGATTTGTATATATAATATGAACATTATATATAATATGAACATTATATGAACATTCATGTACAAATCATTGGTGGACAACTTTTTTATTTATCTTGAGTTTGTTAATAGGAGTGGAAAAGGTGGATCGTTAACTCCATATTTAACTTTCTGAAGAAGTTCCAAATCATTTTCAGACCAGTGGAACCAGCTTACCTTATTATTAATAGTGGTGAATAAAGCTTCTGATTTCCTCACTCCCTTAACAACACATAATTATCATTCCTTTTATTGTGACGACCCTGGAATGTGTGAAGTGCTTCATCAAATGTGCTTTAGATTTGCCTTTCCCTGAAGGCTAATCATTCTAAGATCTTTTAGGAGTACTGTTAATGTGTCTCTCCTAAGCATGAGGAAAACCCCATTGTATTATGGGAAATTTTAAGTTTTAGAGACTTACTTCTTTATCTAATACTTTTATTTCTTTTTTTGTGCAGTAAAATACTACAAGACTTTCAACCTTGTTTTCTTTTCTTCATCTGTGCCTGAAAGAGCTGTTTGATGACCCTTTTTTTCCCCTACTTTTAAACTCCATAGCAAACAATTTCTTCACCAGGTCATGAGCATCAGCAGGATCATAAAATTAAGGTGCACGAAGTCATACAGTGTTTGGTAAGGGATCAGCCCTTAGCAGAGTGAATCAGCTGAAGATAGTGGGGATGCTTTTAATATTGTGGCTTCTGATATCTGTCCATCTGGCAAAGTATGTAACATGAAGGAAAAACTTCATATGCCATTCGAAATCCATCCCAATAAGTGTACACCCACCCTGACCCCTTCTCTCCCTAGCTGGAAGAAAAGGCAGTCTTGAGGTTTCAGCCACCCAAAACTTCTTAGCAGAAATCTCACTCTGAACTTCACTCACCCACATCCCAGAAGAGAGAGGACGCTGATCTTCTCGCTGCATGCTGGGAACAGGTGATTGCCAAGACATTAATGAATCCAACAACGAATTAACTACTCTCCATTGTTGCAGTTGAACTCAAGCCATTGCCCTTGAGTTGTTTTGCACACTGAGGAGTCCCAGAGCAGCTGAAGAGGAAAGGCTCGGTGCATATTCCCAACAGGTCAGCCCCAGACCTCTATAAATGTCCATCACAGGAAACTGAATTGTGAGAGATTAGAGGATTTTGACTCATTCATGAGGCCACAGATATGCGACAGGCAACTTTCAGAATAACAGGTCCGTTTTGTGGTGAATTGAGACCAACAGCCAGTTTTACCAAGAGCTTTCTTTGTAGCCCAGGTGCTAGTATGGAGAGCAGCAAGGGCCACACCAAAACCAGAAATCTACGCCTCTCTGTGGGAGTTGCTGGTAAGTAGTTTATTTACCATCACAATTTTCAAAAACACTACTCCAGAATCAGGATATACCTACACCTTAAAAACATATTACAGAATATTGTACATATTTTCATTACCATTTTGATGGCATTTATATAATGACCTATCATAGCACCTTTTCTATGTATGTCTAAGTTTCTACAATACTACTTGTATTGCCAGAGTAGAAATAACTTCAGAGGTTATCAAAAAACCTGAGCGATTTAGCATGATGCCTCCAGTACTGGAAGAAAACCCAAAACATAACCAGAAACCCGAAACCCTGGGATGCCTAAATTCCTAAAGTGAGATGATGTGTGTGGAAAATTACTTATGGTAAACAATAGATAATGCTAACTGTTAATCCTCTGCGTTTGATGAACAAGACAAAAAGGAATAATTTTTAGGGAGAAAGTATAGGGACACATTCCCATTATGATACAATATAGCATAACAATAGACCTACCAAAATATCTGTTTAAATAAAAATCATTATTGTAGAAGAAGTTATGTTTAGAAACGTATTCATTCACTAACTAGGGGTTTTCATCTTTATCTTACAACACATGGATGCTTGGGGAGGGGAGTTGCAAGCAATTTATTAACTGTAATAAATCCCTGAAGCTTGTGAGTAATCTACTTCATACACAATACCCCTCCTTTAGAAATATTATATTTTGGGGTCACTCATAAGTGACTTCATTCTCGGTCAACTGACTTTGAGATGACTGATTGGGAAAGAAAGATGCAGAGCTGCTTGTTCTGTGGGAACTGAGCCAATGGTCTCCATAAGGGATATGTTTAGGAGACAGAAGACCCTGAGTTTCTCAGAAGCCACTGGGCTATGCTGCCTCACTTATTCCCACAGAGGCTTTATTTTTCTCAGCAAGATATCTGCACCAGAAGCACTGAACAGAAATGTTTTCTCGCCTCTGTTAAGTCTCTGTTAGATCCTTTAGGTCCCACACAGTACCGTCTTTAAAGAATCTTTTAAAAACTCTGCTACATGGATGTACTTGACAGACCTTCTTCATTTTTCAAACCCTTACTGAGTGCACATTTACACAAAGTGTTGCCCTAGTGTTTAGAACACAATTGAGAGGCCCAACTAGGACCTGGAGGAGCGCATATTCAAGATGGAATGAGAGGCTTTGACAAGTATTAAGTGCTCCATTTCCAGAGCTGCCCAAGCAAACACTAAGGGAAAATAATGATAATTTGTAGATTACATAGAATTGTTACCAAGTTTCCTGCACATATTGAGTTCATCTTCACATTAGATTGTAAGTTTGTTGAAGGACAGTGTCAGAGCCCAGCTCCAACAGGGGGTCTCAGGAGACATGGTGAGGAGTCGGCGAAAGAGGGGGTAAAGAAACAACACAGACACCAAAGTTAAGGTGTTGATCACAATCTTTACTCGTGAAGTTGATAACACACTTTTCATTTTGGCAGGCTTACAGTACGTTGTGGTTACAAAACAGGAATCATTATTCAAACAAAACAAAATATTATGTAGCTACAATTAGAATAGAAGAATGGATCTTGGCTTATGCATAAGCAAGGATTTTTACTTTCAGTTCGAGTTTTGCTTTGAGCTGTTTCTGCTTAGTTAACTTTTAATAATAGTTACAAATGTCCCAAACTATTGGCGTATACCTTGACTATTCTTTCTTGACTTACTGACTGGAACCGGTGCCATGGTTACGGCAAGTAGTTGATTTGTTATTACTTGTAACCAAACAAAAGTAAGAGCACAAACCATTGTGCACAGGAACAAGAACAAGTTGCCCAGTACTAAGCACTAATCTATCTTCTTACCATTAATTTTCCTTCTCTAGATTTTAATTTAATTTTTCAAAAACTTCCTTGAAAGGAATACAGGGAGTTTTTGTTTAGACATTAACGTTTTACACTTCACAGCTAAATCATTGCATTTAGAGCAAACAGATCTATGCTTTAGAATTAGTTTCATTAATTAGGAAAGTCATGATTTTTCCTTTATACTTAATGGTCATATGAGAAATCAAAACTATACTTATTAAAGGAATACAAAAACAAATCAGCCCATTCCCAGAAACATACTGTGCTCCTCAAGAGGATGGACGCCTTGCGCCATCCACCTCAGTAGGGCCTTGCCATTGCCTGAGTCAGGGGAGGGGCGCAGCAGGACAGGGATCAGATCTTATCCTCTTCGGGTTTCTTAGTAGATCTGGCTTAGGACTAAATTAGACCCTGTATAGGAACAAAATTGGTTTGAATTGAAACTAACCACTACCAAGACAAGAAATTTTAAAATCCTAAATAAAAAAGAGAATTTTTTATTTTGAAGAATTATATAACTAGAAGGCTCTGATATATCATAAGAGGTAATAATTTGTCTTCCCTTTCCTCTTTATGCTAGAAGAAGCACAGGTGAAATTAAAAGAACTGAAAAAGCTGGCACAGTGGTGCACGCCTGTAACCCAGCAGCTCAGGAGGCTGAGGCAGGAGGATAGTGAGTTCAAAGACAGCCTCAGCAAAAACAAGGCACCAAGGAACTCAGTGAGACCCTGTCTTTAAATAAAATATAAAATAGGGCTGGGGTTGTGGCTCAGTTGTCAAGCCCCTGAGTTCAATCTCCGGTAACTGCCCCCCTATACCCCCGCCCAAAAAAAACAGAACTGAAAGAGATGTTAAATACTGAATTGAGTGCTGAATCTCCAAGACAGGAGGGAGGCTTTTTCCTGGTGAATTTGTTAAGATTTTAAACCTACCAGTTAGGGGTAAGGGCATCCCTGCATGTTAGGTGAAAGAGCCCAGCCTTCCCCAAAGTGTGTCCTTGAACCAGCATCACTGGAAACACTTGGAACTCACTGACTGAGGCCAACTGTTCTGCACAATGACCTCTGATCTTTCCCTCGGCTCCAAGCACCCACATCACATGGAAGAATATGAGGACGACTCTGGGCCAGGCCAGATAGCTCATAGATTTCACAGTAATAAATTCAATTTGCCACAAGCACCTGAAATCATTCAGATATTTTTTCTGAATAAATTGACCTTTTACTGTGTGTGTGTGTGTGTGTGTGTGTGTGTGTGTGTGTGTGTGTGGGTGTGGGTGTGTGTGTGTGTGTTTTAAGCAATTTACTGGCAACATAAAAATTGGATTTAAAAATTTTAATCATTGCTTGTGCTATTGAGATCAAATAGGAATCATTGTTTCCCTGATGTGCATAAGGGTTTTCATGATCACACCATTCTTCCTCTTTTTGGTCATGCCCATTTTCTTTTTTTTTTTTTTTCGTTTGAGGAAAGGAATCCCTAAGGTTAGTCAGCAAAACATTTCATTCATTGCCAAAGTAAAAAAAAAAAAAGTTCTTCTTTTAAGACTCTATACTTATTTATTTTATTTTGTTTATATTTAGATTTTAAAATTAGTTTTGCTTAACTGAAGCACTGAGTTTCTATTGAAATGTAAATACTTTAAGCTTCTTAAGGCCCTGAGATTTGGAATTTTAATGAAAGCTGTGTTGGCCTATTAATCATGTGCAATGAATTATTAGAACCAAAGACAAGAATGTCTGGGCATTGAAGATAATAAGACAGTTTACTAATATATGGTATTATCATCAGGTAACAAAGTATCACTACAAATAATAGTTATTACATGATAAATTTTCTGAGTCAATTTCTTTTTTGTTTCTTAAATCATAATTTTTAATACATATTAAATGTACAAATTAATGTATATTACGCAAACTAAAGGGATTTATTGATGTTTCCCTACTTTCATTAATATATTGTGCATTAATTTCAATTCTTTTTTCTGTAAAATGGGGATAATAGGTTATCTTATAGGTTCTTGTGTAAACCAAATAAGTTAATGCATGTAAAAGTCTTATAGGCATTTAATAAGTGTTAGGTATTTTTTATCTAATGTGTGTCTCTATTCGTTACTCAATTTAAAAATCGTGATTGGATTCAGGTATGTAAAAATTCATCTTTTTAAAGAAATTCACTGAGTTTTGATAGAATGGATTATCCGAAATTCACTCTAATTTTTAAAGAAAACATGCCACTTTTAAACTACATTAAACAAGGTTTTTAATGTCAGGCATTTATGTTTATTGAAGCAATCTAAGAAGACTCACACTAAAATTATTTTTGTATGAAATATACCTTAGATGATTATGATGATTTTGGTTATTATTATTGCAGAGCAGAGGGTTTACTATTAAGTTGATCTAATTCCTATGCTGCATTATATAAATTCTAAGGAGCAAGTACATATTGTGTCACAAAGTGTCATTCATGAGTTATGATCATTAATAATGGATTCTAATGGTGACCATGATTATGATTCAATCTAAGGCCCTACATTAGTAAAGAGCATAAAGGATAAAAAAAATTGTTTGGGTATCATCCTTCACCCTACCCCACACCCGTGACCTACAAGAAATTAGCCAGTAAAACCAAGGAAAAACTTATATGTAGATAAAATTATATAAACATACATTGGGAGATTTTTTTAATGCCCCATGAAATTGTCCCTCCTGAACTGACCTTTATATTAAAGACCTTTACAATAGCAGTATGCACAACTTCAGAGATTGTATTTTTAAATCTCTGAACATTTACATTTAGTTTTCCCTTTTACACATCCACAGACCATGTACCATTTTCTCATAGTAAAATCTGCTGGAACTGCCTTATGTGGAATTTTATTTGTTTTTATGAAAACATCTAGATATCTACCTATAAAAGAGATTTTTGATATGGGGAGTTAAAAGAAAGTATATGTCACTGATTTTTAAATGACTTGAAGTTCATCCAGGTAGTTGATAGAGAAAACAGAGAACGTAAGAAATGTCAAGTACATGTAGCTTCCAGCTCCATTTCAAAGTTGATTTATTGTAAATCAATTTTAATAAGGTAACCTTTTGTTTAGGAAAATTATTTAGAGGAAAGCAATACCTACAACTGAACTTGATAGTGTGGTGTTTTTAGTCATTCCTGGATAAACTTTAGTACAATTTTCGTGAACACCAAGTATCACAAGAATCCCTACTTTCTCTATTTCCTTCTCTACTTTCTCTATTCTCCTGGGGGATTTCATATTCACTCTTTCCTGTAACAGTTGCCTTCAAGACAATGACTACCAAATCCACACCTGCAGTTCTAGGCTGTCTGTGAAGGGCATTTCCACGTGATTATCCCACAGATAACTTACATTGAACATTACTCAAATCAAATCCACCAAAGCCTCCTCTACATCTGCTATTCCTCACATATTCCTGTTTTCCTGAGTGATCCCAATAGCTAGTCAGCCTGCCCAAACTGATTTGTTGTCTTTACCATGTCCTCTTAAACTAGGATTTTAAAGTTCTCCATATCCTTCTCCATGAGGGCTTCAGAGATTTTCTCTCACCTTCAACACAGCACGTCTTCAGATACAGACCACTTCATTTTGATCTTGTTTTAGCACTCAGATCACTCTTTTGAACTAAACAGGTGTGTCTAAAACCTGGGGAACCAGGTTTCACAGTTATCGACCCCTGCTCTTTGGACTCACACGCACAATTCCATGAGTGGGTCTATCTGCGTGTTCTAGACCTAGAGATCTGATGATTTTCTAAAACCCAGTCTATGTCCCTCCAGATGTCCCTGTTTTCAGTCTGCACTCACCTGAAAGAGATTTATGGTCCCCTATTGTGGATACTCTGCAATCATTGATGTCCATGCTCATACCCAAGCCTGTCTTCCAGAGACACACCTGGGCTCTCTGGTGGCCCATGGCATGGTTGGGGGTGGGACGTTTTCCGAGGTTTCTATTGCTAAGTACCTTGCTTAGAAATCTGGCCTGACACAGCTTCACAGAGCCTTGTCCCGGCCCCATAGGCTGATACTCTTCAACCTCCCCTGAAGTAGCAGGCTTCTCAGATTGACCCAGGGCTTGGAAGCATCCACTGGTACTATCCCACCAGCCCCTTGAAGCCTAGCTGGAGTCTCTATAGAAACAGGGTACATCTCTATAGAAATGGGCTCCCTCCTCCCGCCCCAGTGTGATGCAGCTCTCAGAGAAGCTCAATAGTGAGGGTCTTTCCATTTATAGCAATTAGGATAACCAAGTGTTCTGAGCTTGCTGAGCCTTAAATGGCAGATTCCTGCTATATTCTTTGAGATTTCTGCCATCAATGTTGCCTGAGATGCCAACTTGCCATCCCACTAACTATAATAATGTGTTCTCAGTCAAGACCAATCCCACAACCAATCACACACACACACACACACACACACACACACACACACACACACACAAACACACACACACATGCACATGACCATCTATCATGGTGAGCAAGGCTTTGTATCTGTGATACAGACCAAATTCACCCACCAATCATATTCACTGCTTCAAACAGATCGTTATCAGGAAACAATTGATGTCACTTGTAAAATGTGATATGTCCTGGACTATCACTGTGGTAAAAAAAGAAGTAGAGAAATGCAAAAAAATGGGAGAAAATACTTAACCTCTTAGAGACCTAAAAAAAATATTTAGATGTGGTTCCAACCAACCCTGAGTTAAAAATCATATTGAAAAAATGCTTTCACTTCTATTTAGCAATTTACATACTTACTTACTTACTGCAGTACTGGGGATTGAACCCAGTGGCACTCTACCATGAAGCTATATCCCCAGCCTTTTCAATTATTTGGGGTGGGGGGCCTTGCAGAGTTTCAAATTTATGATCCTCCTGCCTTAGTCTCCCATGTACCTGGGATTACAGGCAGGTACCACTCTTCCCCATTAATTACTTATTTTTAAAATAATGCTATTTTTAAAAAATTGATCTATAATTTGTACTCAAAAAATGCACAGATCTAAAGTGTACAGGTTTATAATATTTTACATACATATAAACTACAAAAGTCAGGATCCAAAACATTTCAATCACTTTAGAAATTTCCTTCATGCTTCAACTGATATCACCCATGAGCTCCAAAAAAAAAAAAAAAAAAAAAGACCACCATTATTACTTGACCATTATAGCTTTTTTGCTAATTTTTGAAGTTTATTTAAAGGAAACATACAGTATATATTTTGTATCTGGCTTTTTTCACCCAGAAATTTTTTTTTATATTTCTCAAAGTTATTAATGTTCCAGTATTTGTGTTTCTAAAGTAACTGAATTATTCCACTGCATAATAAAGCGTGATATGTCTTCTGTCCTTCTGCTGAAGACATAATATTTGTTTGAGTTATTATAAATTTTTACACAAGAATTTTTGTGAACTGTGAATTAATTTCCTTAAAAATATACTAGAAATGACATTGTTTTGAATAGAATAACTACATATTTAACTAAATTAGAAATTACTAAATATTTTTGAAAAGTAAGTGTATAGACTTCAAATTTCACCTTGAGTATCTATCGAAATAGCTAGAAAGCATGTTGTTTTCAACATTATAATAACCAAAAAAAGCAGAAGAAATGCAAATTAATGACTTTCATTGATTTTATTAGGGATGATTATTATAAGGCAAACAACTAACCGAAGTCTGGGGAGAGATAAGCAACCAAAATAATCCAGGCATTTTTTTAACTATGGGAGAACCCACTAGATACATAGGAGTTTATTTATAAAAAAAAAAAACTCAAATAAAAAATAGTTAATGGATTGCTAAAGACTTATTATAGACTGGTTTAAGAGCATAAAGACCCAGAGGGCTATAGACATAAGATGTTTGTATTTTTTCTTTTTCTCCATGGATTCCACCAAATGCTCCCAGGAATATAGGAAAGTATTCTGAGAAAGTGTCTTTAACGGTATCATTTCTTGGATAGGTGG
Source organism: Ictidomys tridecemlineatus (assembly GCF_052094955.1). Taxonomy (NCBI): domain Eukaryota; kingdom Metazoa; phylum Chordata; class Mammalia; order Rodentia; family Sciuridae; genus Ictidomys; species Ictidomys tridecemlineatus. Next base: position 214,796 of record NW_027524422.1, read on the forward strand.
AGGGACAAAGAACAGCAACAGCAGCCAAAACTCCTCCCAGACCCATTTCCTGATTTTTTGCATAGAACAAAAGCTGTAATCTTCAGGGGCAATAGTAACAGTAACTGTTACTTTAAGACACTCAACAGAAAACCTTTGTAGCTATGGAAAGGAACAGACCGAAATGTCTAACGTCTGGAGGAATAAGAACTAGGCTCAGCCATATTGCTAGAAAGTGGGTCACGGTGAAGGCCATAGTTCTGTGACTGAGTTTGCAGTACCTAAGGCAGGGCTTCCTGGAAACTTCAGAAATCCCTTCTTTGTTTCCCACTAGTCCACTAACATGCATTGACTGAAAATAACAGTAGAATATAGCTGAGAATTCTTCAAGAAATAGATTATCTCTGGAGAACAGCAAAAATAGAATACACAAAAGCAAGCAGGGAACAATATTAACAAATTGAACTCAGCCATATAGAATAAGGATAACATTACAGTCAATTGAGATCAATCCCAGAATGCAAGGCTGGTTCAATATTCAAAAATTCAATCAACCGAATTTCCATAGTAACAGACTAAATAAGAAAAAACATATATCATTTCAATAGATGCAGAGAAAATAAGAAAATTCAGTATCTATTTATGATAAAAAGAATAACTAAATGAAACTAGGGGCAAAGTCCAGTGGTAGAGTGCATGCTTAGTATGCATAAGGCTCTGAATTCAAAACCCAGCACACATACACCAAAAAAAAAAAAAAACTGCTAGTAAAAAATGGATAGACATTTTCTAACTTGATAAAAGGCATTGAGTACATGTAATGTGCCAGACACATAGCTTATATTATCTCAAAACTTCTTTCGGCAGTTGTGAAATAGACATCATTAATATCCTAAGCAAGGAACAAACTGAGGAATAGAGATGAGCTGACCTTTTTACAAACAACATCTAGTAAACAACAGATGGATTTCAATCCACATCTATCTGGACCAAGAGCCTACTGTTTTACTATAATATTTTTCATTTAAGTTTGAAAAAGTAAAAGCAATTTTAGTTCAAAAAAATGGATTAGCATGGGTAACATGATAGAAAATCAGTAATTGTATCAATCATTTTTTTTTCAGGAAATGTAATGCTTGGTGAGGTAAATCTTGTAATACAAAAGACGAAAAATACCTAAGCATATATCATTTGTCAAAATTTTTTGTATCTTATAGAACTTACAAAAATAAAAGTTTCTACTGAAAAAATAGATCAATGTATTTAAAAGCAGGTGACTTATAATTTTACTTTTAAGAAATAATCAGACATGATCACAGATACATATGATTGAAAGCTTCTATTCCAATATTTATGATAGTAAATGGAATGGAAGGTTTCTATGTTCAATAAAAAGGGAGATATTAACTTAAGTTAATGTTAGGAAATTAAGATTACAAGGCAAAAAACTAAATAGAGTACAACAATATTGGGAAATTTTGCTTTGGATATTTTAAAGATAGATACAGGTAGAATGGGATGAATGCAAAGAGAGCTTTGATTTTGTGACCTGTTCTATTCTTCTGAATAACTTTCTGCATTTTTCTCATTTTTCCACAATAAAAACTTATTACTTGAAATAACAGACATACAAAAAAGAATTAGTCACAGTGAAGCACAGTGTTAGGAGGGAGATACTGCAGATTCAATGAGACACAGGGGTTGATAGCTGGTTGTGCATTTTGACCAAGTCTCCATTTATTCTTACAAAAGACCACCCATGCAAAAGTCTGTGAGAAGTTATGCTCTCTCTAAAGTCACTCCTATACGTCTCTTTCCAGAGTCCAGGCATCTCTGTATACAATATTATTTGCCATGTTGCTGCAGATTAACAAGCCTGTTTGGGGTGCTCTCAGTCCATTCTCGTCATTGTCTTTTTTTCTCTGTTTTGTAGCTATGATACCATTGGAAATGAGCAATCAATCACTTGTCACCTAATTCATCTTCTTGGAATTTTCCAACCACTCCAACCGACAGGGCTGGTTCTTTCTGCTCTTTCTGGTCATTTACCTGACCACTCTCCTGGGGAACATGCTCAAAATAGTGGCCACCAAGGTCAGTCCTGCTCTCCACACTCCAATGTACTTTTTCCTCAGCAATTTGAGCTTCTTGGACGTCTGCTAAACATCCACCACCCTCCCAGTACTGCTGGTGAACTTATTCTGGGAGAAGAAGGCCATTTCTTATGAGGGCTGCCTTTCCCAGATCTTCTTCTTGGTGACAAGTGCTGTCACAGAAGGCTTCTTACTGGCTGTGTGGCCAGGAAGTGTGCTGTGTGGCCACCTGCCGTTTTTTTCAGTACCCAATCATCATGAGTGTGAAGGTCTGTGTTGGACTGGTGACTGGGTTCTGGCTGTGTGGGCTGGTGAATTTGATCACACACACGGTGCTGGCCATCACACTTACTCTGTGTGGGCCCCACCAGTTCAGCCACTTTCTCTGTGACACCCCATTGCTCCTGAGGCTCTCCTGCTCAGACACCTCTGTCAACAAGTCTGCGCTCCACGTGGTCAGTGCCACCATGGGCCTGAGCTCCTGCCTCTTCACTGCAGGCTCCTATGCACTCATCATGGCGGCCATCCTGGGGATTCCCTCTGCCCAGGGCAGGAGGAAGGCCTTCTCCACCTGTGCGTCCCCCTCACTGTCGTGGTGGTCTTCTATGGAACCGCCAACTTCCAGTATGACAAGCCCAGAGAAGGCTGGACATGAACACCCTTGTCTCTGTGCTTTTCTGTGTGGTGAGCCCCCTGTTGAGCCCCGTCATTCACAGCCTAAGGTGCAACGAGGTCTAGAATGCCCTGAGGAAGCTGGCTGCAGGGTGTGCATCCCTTTGCATGATCAAAGTCTAGACCAATCTTCAAACTGGAGTATACAGTCATCTGGAAAAAGATGCCTCCCAGGGACTTGTAGGCACCTGGTTAGAGAGTCTGTATCTGGAGCTTAAACTCCAACTCCCACTTCTAAAATCTCTGAGACTCCTTTCTCTTCTCTCTTGTCACAAATACCCTTTTCCCACTATTAGGTTCAAGTGTGTCGGACACCTTGTGTGGGTGTTCAGCACCATCTCTGTCCTTCTGTGTTCTCCCCACACATGAGGGACAGAAAGTACGAGAACCTCGTTTTCCACACTCCCCTGCCTGCAGGCCTCCATTTTAGGAGGTTCTGTCAAGATCAGCAAAACACTAGGCAGAGAGGAAGAAAGGAAAGGAAGAAAGTGGCTTCTTTTGGATCCCATAGCAGCAGCAGCAAACCAGCCCTGTAGAGGCAGGAACTAATCTCCTTGGTGGCAGGAGCTGTGTGTGCAGGCTCCTAGATAGCTGTTCCTGAATGTGGGTCACAGTAGCATGGAATTAGCGTCTCTTTCCAGGGAAGTTAGTGTTTCCATATATGGGGTGGTGTCACCTGCCCTATTTTCCTTTTTTCTTCCAGATCTCCCAACCATTTTATAACTTTTTTCTGTGTCAACTTCCTCTACCCTAAGACATCAAGAGTCGTTCTTCATCTCTACCTAACCACGGTGGCCCCTACCACAATAGTGGTTTACATCAGAGATGGTTCTAGATAACAGATCTGAGGAGGTAGGTTGGATGTCTTACCTGAGGGAATTGAATATGTTGATGATGTCACAGCCCATGGGAAAGGAGACCTGATAATTCCTGGTGTGCAATGACCCAACAGAGACTTTTAATTATCGTGGCCTGAAATCAAATGTCTATGGAAAACTGAGCTTTGGAATAACACCATTGACCTTCAGGGTGGGAATGAACATTACAACATGACTACAGACTGCTGTTACTGACTGGAGTGGGAGACTTACAGAAAGAAAATGATAGGTTAAAGCATTATATTCCTCCTTCAAGTTAGGTTCAGAGCATCAGAAATATTTTCTCTCTTGAAACTGATAAAGGTTAATATCAGAATAAAACATTCAATTCTCCAAATTGCAGAAGTACAAAGAAAATTATAAATCCACAATTTCTCCAGGTCTCTCTTATGTCAATTAGGACA